>NC_137819.1:59595271-59682771 GCF_963921795.1 Nannobrachium achirus
TCATAAATAAATAAACGACTTGCTTCTTCTGTGTCTTTGTGCGGAGACCTTCTTTTGTTTCCCTCTGTCGCCGCGCACCCCCTCCCTCCATCCATCTTTCTGCTGCAGAGCACCTGGCTTCTTTTAAGGCCAAACTAACCTCATAGCTTTACCTCGTTGTTTAGACTTTATACTGTACCAGGGGTCTTCAACGTTTTCAGGCAAGGACCCCTTATAGTCGAGAGAGAGATGAAGCAGGGACCCCCACAACCTGTTCATAGTTTCATTGTTTGACAGCACAATCATTAGTGTTTTTTTTTATTCATGTCAATTTGTGTTTTCAGATATTTAACCACTTGAACCGTCAATACTTAATAAAGTTGACCTTTCACTCTATACTTGGTCTGCTCTTTTTCCCCTCTACAAAACCTCTTTGCTGAAAATAGCCGATCTACAAGCCGAGGCGTTGTGAGCGTGTAGATCTGCTATTTTTGGCAAAAGTTCTCAGAATATGGACGCTAGGATTCAAGTGGTTAATATAAAAAAGAGAGAAAAAAGGTTTCTATCACTCAAATATTTGCAGGACCCCCTGTAGTAACTCTGAGGACCCCCTAGGGGCCCCAGACCGCCTGTTGAAGACCCTTGCTTTATACCACTAGTTTCCAACCTTTCTCATATCAATATCCGTTATTTATTCGGCATTTGAGCCCGGACCACCATTTTATCTCTCAGATCAAAACGTAGAATATTTTGTTATCGTTGGATAGGACTTTGTCCACAGTTCCGTGCTGTATAGATATGGTACATAGGACTGATAACAGGTCAATCAAAACAACAATTCTATCTACAGTCTGTAATTGTGTAGACTTCTTGTAAATTAAGTATTGCAGGGGTTCCCAGTTCGATCCCGGGCTCCCCCAGATTCGGTGTCGAAGAAGTCCTTGAACAAGACTCTGAACCTCTGGTTGCTCCTGATGAGCAGGTTGGTGCCTTGCATGGTTTCCTCCGCTATCCAGGGCCGTTTTTCGGCACAGCCCACACCAGGCATTGTGCCTAAGGCCCGTCATGGAGGAGGCCCAAAATGCACACATGAAAAAGAAAAAAAAAAAAAAAAAAACTGCTAGACAAACTACTGAGAAGCGTCACATCGAGATGCATTGTGTGCTTGTAGATCGGCTATTTTCAAATAGCCGAAATGTATAGGCTGTAATCTCTCTCTCGCTACATGTGTATGCTCTCACAGTTAGATAGCATACTATGTAACCTTTGCAATTAAACAATCATTCACATTTCACAAACAGTACCTAGCAGTTTTTTGACCACTTCTCTAAACAGTATTTTTAGTTGCTAGCGTCTGCCCCTGAAACTTGTGCCAAAATGACGCAGGGAATGTGTAATGTGTAAAATCATGTACAACATTTGTTTATATGCTGGTGTTGCTCAAGTAAACACACACTGATTATAATGACTATTGTTAGAATTCAAAATATTCTCAGCTCTCAGACCATGCCTTATTTGTTTTGAGGTAGTGCCTCTGGGCAAGATCAATTTAGTTTCAAACTGACTTTTGGAATGTCGGTTTGATCAGAAAGCTATAATGACCGCGTACAGTAGCTACAGTACCAGAAGTCAAAAATCTAAGTTAAAGGGAAACTAGGCTATTATGTATATACATTTTTTTTAGCATTTCCCTTTATCAGTCGCTATATTATTGTGCTGGGGTGTTTCCTTGCAGAAAGACACATCCCCCTGGCTGTATTTTGGTTCTGTTTATGTTGACATTCATCCCTTGGAGGGATGTTTTTTGTCAGGGGGAGCTCAGCCAGAGCTCTTAATTGCTCCCTTTTGAACTTCAAAGGGGTTCTGCACCGAGGTAATTGATTGGTGTGCTCGTTAGTGATCTCTCTTATCAATGAAAGCATGAAAGACGACAACCTGTTTGATGCCTATCATAGAGGGGAGGGGCAGGGGCGAATGTGTTTGTATACACACAGACTTGCCCAGTTCCCCTTTAAACGGTAGGACTTTAAGTTAACACCGAGTATGTTACTGCGTACAATCCAGTAAAGATCCTTATCCAGTGGTTGTGACCTCAGAGACCACCTCTTCCTCCATTCACATCCCTCCATCCATCCTAGACGGGGGTGGGGGGTGGGAGGGGTGCATGTTTCCATCTTTTCTCTCTCTCTCTTTCCCCGGGATAACCTCCGTCTGAGTGTAAGTAATGGGCTTGCTTTGACCCGGCGCACCTCATTGTGTAAGATTTCAGCTTCTGACCTTAAAAAATGAAAGCAAATCAATGGGGTGGGGACGCGTGAATTCCAGAGCACCAGGATGCAAGCCAAGACTGGGGCGGGGTGGAAGGAAGAGGAGGGAGGGAGAGAGAGAGAGAGAGAGAGAGAGAGAGAGAGAGAGAGAGAGAGAGAGAGAGAGAGAGAGAGGAGAGAGAGAGAGAGAGAGAGAGAGAGAGAGAGAGAGGAGAGAGAGAGAGAGAGAGAGAGAGAGAGAGAGAGAGAGAGAGAGAGAAAGAGAGACCTTGGCTACAGAGTCTAGCTGGGTGTCGGGTGAAGTGGCAAATTTGCATGTAAATTGTGTGTCACATATACAGTATGTTAAGTGTGTGTGTGTGTGTGTGTGTGTGTGTGTGTGTGTGTGTGTGTGTGTGTGTGTGTGTGTGTGTGTGTGTGTGTGTGTGTGTGTGTGTGTGTGTGTGTGTGTGTGTGTGTGCGCGCGCGCCGATTCTCCCACAGAGGTAACAGGTCACACAACGGCTGGAAGCACAATGGAGTGGATGGCGTGCATTGTGTGCACACACACACACGTGTGCTTGTGAAGGGATTTTGTGCATGCGTGTGCGTGAAGTAGAATAGTGATTTGTGGGGTGTGCGTGTTGTCTCACTAATTGCGTGCACGTTGTGCATAATGCATATACTGTATAGGAGCGTGCACTGTCCAGAGCCGGTGGGTGCACGGCTGTATCAGCAGAGGTAATTGGTCCTCCATTGATGGACACCGCGCTCTGTGCACGCACACACACACACACACACACACACACACACACACACACACACACACACACACACACACACACACACACACACACACACACACACACACACACACACACACACTCTCTCTCTCTCAAAATAGCACAGCAAATCAGCCATGCTTCACCGGCCGTTGCTAACACGATGGGTGGTATACAGTAGGGTGCAGAGGGCTAATGGGGTGTGTGTGTGTGTGTGTGTGTGTGTGTGTGTGTGTGTGTGTGTGGTGTGTGTGTGTGTGTGTGTGTGTGTTGTGTGTGTGTGTGTGTGTGTGTGTGTGTGTGTGTGTGTGTGTGTGTGGTGTGTGTGTGTTTCCCCAGGGGAGGCTGAGGGTTAACTTGGTTATCTCTCTCTCTCTCTCTCTCTCTCTCTCTCTCTCTCTCTCTCTCTCTGTCATTTTCTTCTCCTCCTCTGTGACTTCTCCTCTCTGTATCTCTCTTTCACTCCCCCCTTCTCCTCCTCTTTTCCCCCCTTTCTACCGTCTTCCCTCTCTCTCTCCTCTGTCTATATTCTGTCCATCTCACTCAAACACATCATGCCTCTTCTCTCATATCCACGGGCTCTCTCTCTCTCTCTGTTTCTCTCTCGCTCTGGCACACCCTGGAATAGAGATATACATTATGGTGTGCGCGCGCGCGCAACCGTGCGTGCGTGTGTGGGTGGGTGTGTGTGTGTGTGGGGTGGGGGGATTCGGGGGTGACTCCCAGACCATAAATCCACGTTAACAGCATCAATACAGACACAGCGGAGAGCAGTGGTGTAAAGTAACTAAGTACATTTACTTAAGTACTGTAAATATAGTTTTGAGGTATTTGTACTTTACTTGAGTATGTCCAGTTTTCAGTACTTTTACTTCTACCCACTACATCTCAAGGCAAATATTGTACTTTTACTCCACTACAATTATTTGAAAACGTTAGTTACTAGTTACTTTCCAGATATAAATGATTATATTATAAAACATACATTGATCCACTTTCGCCCTATTTTATACCTAGGCTATTTGAAAATAGCTGATCTACAAGCTCATAACGCGTCGTGTTATGAGCTTGTAGATCTGCTATTTTCAAACATTTTGTACTTTTACTTTTGGTACTTTAAGTCCATTTTGATGCCAATACTTTCGTATACTTTTACTCAAGTACACTTTGAATTCTGGACGTTTACTTGTAACAGAGTATTTCTACGTTGCATAATTGATACATTTACTCAAGTAAAAATGTGAGTACTTTTTCCCCACCACTGTGTGGGAGGTGTGAATGTCAGCCTCTGTGGGGGGTATTTATATGCAAATATCGTGGCCAATGGCATTGTAATACTAAACAATAGAATCCAATGGTGATGTTTAGGTGGTAGGGGGAGCAAAAAATAACATCATTTAAACCTTTTTTCTTTTTCTTTTATTTAATAAAATACAAATGTTGTAATATTACAACAGTGGGTCTTAGACGCCGGCTATACACGAAGCTGGATATTTCGGCTGCGAAACTGGATATTTTTTAAACCGGATAAATAAGTGGAGAGATTGAAAAATATCCGATTCACTGGGTCCGTGTAGACCTAGATATCTTTGTCGTGTGGACCTAGATATTTTTCTATGTGGGTATCTGAAAAACCGGGATATATGAAATATCCAGCTCCGTGTAGCCATGGCCTAGAGGGTTAATACGGTTTGGATGCAAATGACTGGGATCTCTGTTGGACTAAAGGAGAAGTGGATGGGAGGATGTTTTCAGAGGATATTTCATGCTGATGACTGCGTCAAACTCTCTCTCACACCTCACTCCACTCCCGAGGTGTAAATTGTCTTACGCCATAATAATCAAATTGGTTGGGAGGGTATGAATAGTAAGTAGGAGGAGGCCTCCATCGGACCCAGGGGTGTCGCACCACATTCTGGTCCCTGGGTGCTTTAACTGTTGAAAAATAGCAGATCTACAAGCTCATAGCGCGTGCTGCAAGCTTGTAGATCTGCTATTTTTGAGAAATCGTCTTTGAATATTTCAAATCCTTTCAAAGGTGTTTTGAAGAAAAAAAAAACATGTTTCTATGTAAATGGTGCATTTATATAGCGCTTTTATCCAAGGCGCTTTACATAGATTGTGCATTACATTCACCCATTCACGCACACATTCATACACCGGTGGCAGAGGAAACCATGCAAGGCACCAACCTGCTCACCGGGAGCAATTAGGGGTTCAGAATCTTGCTCAAGGACTCTTCGACATTAACTCAGGGGGAGTTAATGTTAATGTTAATGTCGAACTGGGAACTCTTCGGGAACCCTTTGTTCTCTAATAACGGTTGCTCTACCCCTGAGCTATGCTGCACCTATGTCAGTGGTGCTCAAACTTTTTCATGTGAAAGACCCTCAAAATGTGTCCCAGCACCCCTGAGAGCCAGTCATTGCAATTTTTTTCATTTTCATGTTTTCATTTCATTTGAAAGCTGGGGATCATAGCTACAAAATGATATATTGGTTGTGGAGATTGACCCAACAGTTTTGAAGATATGGCTTATAGAATGATGCCATGCTGAAATAGTACTTTTGAGATATTCAAGTTTTAAATAAATTTCTAACCTGCAATGACCTGACTCCGCCACATGGGGAGCAATCTTCAATTCAATCTTCAATTCAAAGAAGCTTTATTGGCATGAGAACACAAACGTTTACACAGTGGTGGAAAAAGTACCAACATTTTATAATAAAGTAAAGTATCAATTCTGCAATGTAGAATCACTCTGTTACAAGTAAAAGTCCAGAATAAAAAATGTACTTGAGTAAAAGTACAAAAGTATTGGTATCCAAATGTACTTAAAGTACCAAAAGTAAAAGTACAAAATGTTTGAAAATAGCAGATCTACAAGCTCACAACGCGTCGCACCGCAATGCGTTGTGAGCTTGTAGATCGTCTATTTTCAAATAGCCTTGGTATAACATAGGGCTAAAGTGGTTTATGTATGTTTTAAACTTTAGTTATTGCTCTCTAAAAAGATAATGCCACAACAGCATCTCAAGCATTATTGGGCTAAATGTAAAGACGCTACGCTGCGCCAACCGTGAAGCAGTTTAACCAATTTGCTACATACGTCTACACAAACGGTCAGATTACAAAGATAAATTGCTTAGTGAAGGCTCACAGATGTCACCATAGGGTACGCTCCAGCAGAATGTCCCGTAATGATCGTATTATTTAATGAGGAGCATTTTAATACGATCGGTCGTCGTTTCCTTAAAAAGGTATTAATGTATCTAAGTGCAGTACACCTCGCAACCGATGGGGTCGCATGGCTGAAAAACAACAGAAAATGGCATCTGATCGGATTAAAATGCAGTTTATTAAACAATACGAAAGATACGGGTAATTCTGCTTGAGCGTACCATACTGTGACATCTGTGAGACTTCAGTAAGCACGTTATCTTTGAAATATGAAGGTTTTTGTAGACGTACGTAGCAAATAGGATTAACTGCTCAACACGAGGTTGAAGTTAATTTATTACGTGTGCAACAGGGCTAACTGTGCTAAATGTAGCATAATCAGTGTTTGTGTAACTTCAGTCAGAAGGATTATCTGACCTGATAATAAAACACAATCTACAGGCTTAACCGCCTCGCGTTGTGAGCTTGTAGAAGAGAGCAACAATAGAGTTGGGTCACGTTTTATTTGTTTATAGCCTGCAGCTAGCGCTGCAGCTAGCGCTAGCTGACGCTAGCTAGCGTTAGCCGTTAGCCACTCATAGCCAGTCAACCAGAATAGTCTACTCTAAAGTCAACTTTCCGACGGCGAGTGAACGATTGCATTCCATCCATCTTTTCAAAAATAGCAGATGTACAAGCTCGCAGCGCGGCACTCGGCCTGTGGAATCCTCTGTGCTCATTTAGCCATTCATAACTCAGAGAGGGTACGAAATGGAACCGAACGGGTCCTTTTCGGGTTCCATTTCGTAGGCTACCCTCTCTGATTTAAATTATAACACCGATTTGGCAGTGTGGCCTCACCCGAGATGACAAGGGAGAGCTCCGCTTTTTTAGCGCTGCGATTTTTAGCCCAGAAACCCATTTTTTTCTGTCGCCATGTTTACCGTTTTTTAATTAAACTTGATAAATAGAAATCAAGTTTAATTAAAAAAAGGCAAAGTTTCTGCGCTGGGAATTATTGGCTATAGTTGTTGTTTTGCTGATGAATAAAACATGCGCGCGCGTGTGTGTGTGTGTGTGTGTGTGTGTGTGTGTGTGTGTGTGTGTGTGTGTGTGTGTGTGTGTGTGTGTGTGTGTGTGTGTGTGTGTGTGTGTGTGCCTCGCAGTGACCTCGGTGCGGTGTCCTCTGCCTTTCTCAGGGAACCCTGTAATCTCGCATTTAATCATCTTAATTACGTTACGGCTCCCTTTAAACTGCTGATGTATTCACACTTGTCTCGCCTCTCTTCCCTCGCCATTTTTCTCTCCCTCACCTCACGCTAACCCACCGGGAACACTTTTTTTTCTTTCCCCCCCTTCGTGTTCGTGTCTGTTAACACTAGTGTTCCTCAAACTTTTCTGGATCAGGGCGCACTTGATAATCTTGTGGCGTTCAGAACTAGGCCAGATCACAGCCCATATGGGAATGATCTTGACGTCATTACCAGGACGTCATATGGACACATGGATTATTGTTATTGTTTGTAATGTTAGTTGAAATATGAGCATATAAGGTTATATTCTGGGACATATCTGACTTTCTACAGAGGCTGCCTGTCTTAGGTGTAGTGGGAGTTTATTCCAAGCTGTCGGTCCATAGAATATATGAATTCTTATGTTGTCCATCAATTTCAATGCTGCTCAACAGTGCCATTTGGTCAGCCAGCGGTATTGCAGAAAAAAACACGGTCAAATGCTGCATGGTTCTCAACCTTTTCAGGCCGCAACCCCCAAAATAATCATAATCTGGGGACCCCCAGTTAAAATAAGAGTTGAGGCATTACATTTTGTATAACACAGTTCTATTGTGAAAATAGCAGATCTACATGCTCACAACAACGCAACATTTCTGCCTCTAATATTTGACAATTTGGCCAATGTTTAATTTGTCATTTTAGAGGTATTAAAAAGTTCTTAAATTGTCACTTTAGAAATGTGTAGACACCCTCTGTACAAAATTCCCCATAGCCTTAATTCATTTAGTGCAGGCATGCTTCAAACAGCCTCAGAGGACCCAGGCTTCTGTTTGGACCAGGCTTCTGTTTGGGCACTGCTAAAGAGGACCCCAAAATTGTTTACATGCATAAGTGCTGCTACACACAAACATATGCACCTAAGAATGCGTTCTTGACGAAGTGAGTTGTTTTGGCTATACAGTGCAATAATGCTTCATGTGGTAACAGGTTCACTGTGTCAGAATTGATCTGTGTGTGGTTTAAAAAGTTTGTTTTTGTAATTGTATTTGCTAGCTAAACGTCAGTGGCTAAGCTAACCTAGACCTAGCCTAATGTGAGTGCATGCTAGGTCTAACATGGCACATGAGTTCATGGCTCATTTCAGTAATATACTATCTTTGTGTACTACTGCATATTGTTCATTGTTTCCATTTCCATATCCTTATGTTATTATTTCTATATTTTCAGATACCATTCATCACTGTATAATATGTTTGTGTCTGCCAACTACATCCTTTACATAAAAACACATAAAATGCCATCAAGTGTCATCATTGACTACTGCTCTTTGACAGGAGCCCTGTGGTGGGCATAACCTCAACTCCAGAATATACATAATGTCTTCATTTCCAAGCTTTAATATTTTCACACCCTCTATACACTTAAACTTTATGTTGGTTTGTTTACAATTGAGTGAGGAAAACAATATTGCACATTAAGTTCATCTTCTGGGGACCCAATGTGAAGTGAGTGGTGGTCGTGCTTGCATAACGTCTTCAGACTAGGATATAGGTCTAGGATGTAATTGGTGATGTAATACAGGCTACACACACACACACACACACACACACATTGCTATGGCAAAACGCTGAGGAAAAGTGGCTACAGACACACGCACAGCCACTCTATGGAGCGGTTTACCACCGCTAAAAAAGGTAAAAGGATGAACGAGGCATTAACCCTTCCTCCCTCCTCTCTGTTCCTTCTCCCTCTCAGCAGCCCTATGCTCCTCCCCCTCACCCCATGGCTCCGCCCAGCCCCAGCACCAACAGCTGCCATCAGGGAGGGGCGGAGCAGCTCAGTAAAACCAACCTGTACATCCGAGGGCTGCCGCCGGGGACCACCGACCAGGACCTCATCAAACTCTGCCAACCGTGAGTGTCATGTCACTCTGTGTGTGTGTGTGTGTGTGTGTGTGTGTGTGTGTGTGTGTGTGTGTGTGTGTGTGTGTGTGTGTGTGTGTGTGTGTGTGTGTGTGTGTGTGTGTGTGTGTGTGTGTGTGTGTGTGTGTGTGTGTGTGTGTGTGTGTGTGTGTGTGTGTGTGTGTGTGTGTGTGCGTGCGTGCGTGTGTGTGTGTCCTGAAAGCGAGGAGTGGATTCGGCTCGGGTTGTTGCCAAAGTTCACACCCCTCGTGGCTTGGGAGCTTTTATTTGCATGGGGCAAAGTACACTTCACTGGTACACGGTCACCTAAAATATAGTTTTTAGTGTAGCAAAACTTTCATAAAAGAATGGACAAAGCCAGCCCCATTGGTTTCTACAGACCGCTTTGAAGACACTTTTTTGGCTAATTGAAATCCACCATCTTTGAACCACCATCAAATTATGGTGGCAAATTATGGTGGCAGTAGTGCGTAGGCTACCGCTCTACTTTACCATCTGAGATCTCTCGGTGGGAGTTGATAACGCTGCTACGGGCGGGCTCTGAGCGGCTCTGAGCCAATAGAGTCTGATTGCAGACCACGTGGATGCAGACAGGCCAATATGAGTGGTTGGAGTTGGCACTCCCAGACTGTGACAGAGAGACGGCCACATCCAATCACCTGCTAAAGGATTTCAAAAAATGGCCCGCCCCTTACATCGAGTCTGCCCGAGAGATCTCAGATGGTAAAGTAGAGCGGTAGCCTACGCACCACTGCCACCATCTGACGCAAGTCAGGTTACCATCAAATCACTTGTATTGAGATCATTGCGACCGGTAGAAGGTTAAATAGCGACATCTGCTGTGCCATTAATAGGAACCGCACTCTGCAAAAGAACCCGGAAGAGAGCTTTAATTCCAAGTGCATCTCCGCAGAGAGCACAGTAGTAGAGTAAATACCATGTGCAATTTTGAATTAGGTGATAACCCATTCTTCACCCCAGGGTTTGGCAACTCGGATGGCGGTCTTGTCGATACGCAAGGCTGGTGCAGGCTCGCTCTAGCGTGCTTCAGAGTCTTGCTGTTGATACGCCTGGCTTGCATGATTTGTCAGTGAATAGTAGAGTCGCGCAGATTGCATTCATATTCAGACACACAGTGGTTATGTGCGGAGTGGGACGATTTTGGTAATACAGAAAATGTCCTTTCTGAATAGTGGATTGGTTGCAACTTGGATGAAATATTACATAATAATTAATGAGGAAAATAATCATTTGGGCGTCCCTTATTTATATTCTGTGAAGTCCAAGTCCACCAGCTTTTTTTGTCCATCTGCAACAGGAGAGGCTCATTAATATCCAGTCCATAATGTTTGCGAGGCACAGCAGCGTAACTCCATTCTTTGTTTAAACCTCCATAGCCACCGACAGGATCACTCTGGAGCTGATGTTAATTAATGTTCTGTGTTCTTCTACACATACAAATGTTCAGCTGTTTGACGCACGCGTGCACGCGCACACACGCACGCACGCACGCACGCACGCACGCACGCACGCACGCACGCACGCACGCACGCACGCACGCACGCACGCACGCACGCACACACACACACACACACACACACACACACACACACACACACACACACACACACACACACACACACACATACACACGGAATTCATTTGTTTGGTGCAGAAAGCAACCGTCCTGGTCAATCCCAAACTCAGATCTTTTCCTGCTGATGATCGCTAAATAAATACTTGCAGGTCATGGATACAATTTACATCTGTTTTATCATAATTTCTACCCCTTTCATCCCCGAACAAGCATAAGACAAAAGACTAAAGACTATAGTCTCAACGTGGCCTTATAATGTTCGGATTTTGCTAACAGAAAAAGTACAGCGAAGCCTCTCATTAGACGCAACACGCACGGAAGCAAAACGGAGCGTCCATGCTCCACTGACTCCTGTTCTATGCTGATGCATAAAAACACCTGTATCTCTGAATAAGTTGCAAATAACGCAGAGGAGGCCGAGATCCGCTTTGTTTCACGGCGACACTATGCCGTGACTGTCGGCCCCAGTTAGGATTTTAGTTTCGCGACCGTTTGTAAAGAAACTGATATCCTTCCTGGATCGTCAGTGTACACACACGTGCACACGCACAAAGCTTCCGGGGGCTCTTCAAGAATTGCCCTCTCTGTGTAGAAATCCATGCCATTACGCCACATCCCCAGTATTCACTTGATTATGCTTAGTTCAGTGTGGTATCACCCACCGAAAATAGCCGACCTCCAAGCTCACAACGCGTCGTAGAGCGACGCGTTGTGAGCTTGGAGGTCTGCTATTTTCGGTGCTTCCACTAAAAGGCCCTTCTGGAAATGTCTGCCCCTGCCTCTCTAACATTCTCTGCTCCTGAGAGTTATGAGCCTATATAGTAGAACTTGTGAAATGGGCCCTGTGAGGTCCTGGACCACACAAGAGAAATGTTGTTTTCATGGTTAACAGATATTTTTTTAGAGCTGAGTTTGCATTTAGGAAAAGATTCAGGTTGGGGTCAGGGTTAAGATTAGGCATTTGGTTTAGTGGTTTGGTTGAAGTTGGGCTTTAGAAATTGTATATCTTTTTTTTTTTTTAGAATTTTTATCCCATGATTTTGCAACCCATTTTTCACCCAGTGCCAATTGTCTAATGTAATCCTGGGCTCTACACTCCCTCTGCCAACCTGGGGAGACCAACGGACTGACCTCATGCTTCCTTCTATGCATGAGGAGTCCAAGCCGCTTCTTTTCACCTGACAGGGGGGAGTTTCCCCAGTTGGACGTAGCGCGTGGAAGGAACACGTTATTCCAACCAGTTCCTTTCCAACCAGGTGCCCCGACTGGCCATGGGGTTACTGCATGTTTTTGTGTTGGTACATTAGGCTATTTAAGCTTAGTACGGCGACGGCAGATGACAACGGCAACTGGAAATGGTCAGCGCTCGATAGATCAACCTGCCGCCGTAGCAGCCGTCTGTACTACGCCAGAAGGTCCCTTTCCACGTTGCGCCTAATACGCCTGCTGCGTTGACGCGTCGCCATGGGAACCAAAGCGTTCAGGGAAAGAGGCGGGACCCCGTCGCCGACGGCTCTTTGCTTAACTTTTTGGACCGCAACGGCGATTGCGCCATAGCAGCCGTAGTCCCGCCTCACGTTGCCGTAGTAAAAATGGGTCCCTTAAATTCCCCATTTTTACCCTAGGTGACACGGGGAGAACATGTGTTAAAAAAAGAATTTTGAACCAAAAATAGCCATTCTAATACTGTCCTCACTCCTCACAGATACAGTAATACCAGTGTGTGCGTGCGTCCGGGCGTGCGTAAAATGACTTATAATGTGCCAGAAAACAGTGCCAGGGTGGGCGGAAGAGCGCAAACATTCGTAGCTCCGGATATGGAGAGTTTCAAAGCGAGACATTCACAACGAGAACAAAGTGACATACCCTCGTACAAAAATATGCATGGCTGCAAACCAAAGCAAATGATCCTACTTTATTTTATAAAGGATAATGAGATGACTAACATTCATGGCCGCCGCTGTGTTTTATTTATTTACTTTTTACAGCTTTGCAGAATGTATCCTCTGGTATTTTAGTGTTTAGGCATAAAACGCTGTATCCACGCTGTACTTTATGGCATCTACAAGCTCTGCCAAGAACACCTGGGCAAAGTTAGCATTAATATAAGAAATATGAACGTCAGACCTCAGAAAATACACCACACACAAACACAGCGTTGTACAGACATAATTTCCATGCTACTAGTTAGGGGTGGGCGATATGGTGATAATTATCGTTGAGACGATACAATGTCTTCACAATATGCCTTTTCAGAGGTATCGTATATATCTTGATACAATTGAGAGAGCCTTGTAAAAAACCCTGTTTAATCGTTAATACGTACACAGATGCATTGCAGAATTCAATTTAAACCTGCATTTTGGTGGAAAATCAGTAGTTCTCAAACTTTAAAATGTCAAGGTCTCCACTTAACTCTGACAGTATACAAATGAAACCAAATGGACCCGTAAGGGTATAACTTTATACTTAAAAAAGAACATTGATAGTGGAAATAGCCGATCTACAAGGTCATAACGTGTCGCATCGCGACACGTTGTGAGCTTGTAGATCTATTACCTCAAATAAGCCCTACTAATGCATATCAAACTGGGGGTCCTTGAAACTAGAAAGTTTGAGAATCACTGATAGGACAGAATGATACACTCTCTCTCTCTTGCTGGCGCAGACATTCTCGCCAGTGACCCGCTGTGCTCTTGGTGCAGAGCTTGGCACACAGCTGCAGCGCGTGCCCTTGGGCACCTTGCTCTAAAACCCAAGTTGGACACATGCATGCTAGAAACTTTTTCCGCATATGAGCTGGGTAAGCATGACTTCATGGGAATGAATGGGCGGACGTTTTGTTATACGTCATCCAGGGTTCACTACATCCACGCTATGGGTGTAACGATATAGTAACTGAATCGAAAAATCAATTTTCATTTGCAATGATCTACCATATCGATATGCAAAAGCATATACCGTACTGTTTTGGCTTTGTATCATATCGGTATCGTTTTACAATGGAGATAATCGTATCGAATCGTCTTGCAGTGCAAATAATTGATTGTATGGAAAGTAAGTATTTGTGCCTTGTATTTAGCAATTTTAAGAAACAATTGCTTGCAATGAATTCAGCATCATGACAAACCCCTAGTTAGACCCCTCACATCCTACTTAAAGTAGATCTTTTTTCTGGGTATTTTCCTCCTGTATACAGTAGAAAGTCGATGGGAGGCCAACTTGATTTGGCCGCTGTGGTGACCCCGAAGGTCGCAAACTCGGGCGCCCTAGCTAAATCATTAGAGCATGCACTGGGCTACATCTGTGCACAATTTGGCACTTTTAGACTGATTAGCACAAAATATCCCTAACGCCCCGACTAATACAAGCACATGCACACGCATGCACTCACGCACGCACGCACACACACACACCATGCAGATGCTGAAGGCTTTGTCAGCTGTGTGCTTGCCAGATACACCTACACGCACATAATATTATACAAACCCTATAAAAGTGCTACCAACTGTGAGTGTATTTTAGAGACGGGCACAGAAATACTCATAAAGCCCTGCCAACTGGTCTCCATAGAGTGCGCGCACACACACACACACACACACACACACACACACACACACACACACACACACACACACACACACACACACACACACACACACACACCTGCCTACACCGAGCTCAATAAGGCCTAATAAAGCCTAGATTGGACTGCCTCCCCAAGGAATCACAGACCAAGACCTCATCAAGTAGTAACGCACGCACGCCACACACACACACGCACGCACGCACGCACGCACGCACGCACGCTAACAAGTCATACTTGTTCTCCCCTTTCATATACGGTAATTATTTACAAGCTGGCCCTTCTCTCTCTGTCTCTGTCTCTCCCTCTCTCGCACATGTTACACACACACACACACACACACGCGCGCGCACGCACGTGCACACATGCACAGCTCCATTCGACTCCATTTGATCCTTTCACTTTAAAACAGTGGAGAGGAGTCAGTGTCATTAATGGAGACAAGGCTTCTGCATTGTGACTCAATATGTACTCATGTTTAACAGGCAGTGGACAATCAGCTGTCAGTAGTAAAAGATTCCTAATACGTGAGCAGGCCATGTTTCTTTTATAACTTTTTTCATTTCTTTTTAATCATTTTTATTGTATTTAATTTTTTCCATTTTCAAAAAGTGATTATTAAAAATAAGTGAAAAAGGTTATCAAAAAAAACATGGCCTGCTCACGTATTAGGAGGGTAGTATGAGTCACCAGAAAAAAATAATGGGTGTTTTTAATGAATCTATTATGGTTAAAATGGAGTTTGAAGTTTAACATTTACATCAAATTTTGTCTAAATATTGAATCAAGCTTATTCAAATCTGTTCAAAGTGTTCATAAAAGCCTGATTAGATGATAAAATGACAAAGTTTTTTTTGAGCGGTGGTCACAACGCTCCTATACTTGGCCGTGTGTGTGGGTCTGTCTGTCTGTCTGTCTCCGTGTCTGTCTGTCTGTAGCCTGCA
The DNA here is from genome assembly GCF_963921795.1 of Nannobrachium achirus. NCBI lineage: Eukaryota > Metazoa > Chordata > Actinopteri > Myctophiformes > Myctophidae > Nannobrachium > Nannobrachium achirus. The sequence continues at coordinate 59,610,722 of NC_137819.1, forward strand.
GTAACCTTTTCTGACCACACATGTTAAGGGAGGGGCGCTGTTGCACACACACACACACACACACACACACACACACACACACACACACACACACACACACACACACACACACACACACACACACACACACACACACACACACACACACCACCGCTCAGTTCACACGAGTGTGATTTTTTTTTAAAGTGAAATACCCCTTTAACATTACTGTGAACGAGGAACTGCCCAAGCAAATGCATGGTCGCACTGAGAGTCCCCAACAGTGGGGCTCAGAACTAGGGATGGGACGATATGCGATATTATCGTATATCGTGATAAAAAAACACTCACGATAATCGTATCGTGGAGATTTAATTTATCGTGATATCGTCCTCCATCATGCACTGGGATCAATTCACCTTTTATTTGCCAAGCTGCATATTCCGGTACCATTTAAACCCCCTATTGGTAAATAGCTTTGCGACGCGTTGTGAGCAGGTAGATCTCGCGATTTCTTTTCTCACAATAATGGTGATATGACATTTTCATATCGTCCTATCCCTACTCAGAACACGGAAGGTGTGTTGCTGACTTCATTTCTATGCAGCCATTCTGTGAACTGTTGAAGCTCATTGTTGTTTCGGTTGCTTTGAGATTGGTCAGTTCTATAAGTAGCAATGGTCACTCAAACTGCAGCAATTCAGCACGTGTTGGAACTTAAGCTGCACCGATTGGTCAGCCGGAAAAACCGAGCATGGCTGTGTTTGTATTTTTCACCTCCATAATTGAGAAACACAGCAAACAACGGCTGTGTTTTCTTGGTAACCACATTCTAGTCCTAACAAACAGCGGCTACAGTTTGTTTGTTACAGTCGTTATGGGAACATAGGCCTACGTTACAGCTGTCCACTACATTTGAGGAATGCTGATATCGTCAACATCTGGCCAACTCCATTTTTGAGGTTTTAGATTTTTGGGCATAAATCAGGGCTATTGAACACCTTTTACAGCTGAGGGTTGCTTAAAATAATATTGAACCAATGGAAACTAGTGAAAGGTGCTTGGGACAAAACCTCCAAACTCCAGTTGAGCTCATTTTCCCGAAAATGAACATTTTGGAGTTAGGAGGTTTCGGCCCGACAGCAGAGATAGGCTATACAATGTAACGACAATATTAAAATATAACTGCCAGCCACACAAATATGTCATGGTATAAAAATACAAATAAACACAAACATATTTCACATAGTGTGCGAGTCCAGCCGAAGGGGACGGTTATGCAATCTGGGTTTCATAACCTTTTCCACAAAATGTCTCGGTCAAATCCTGCCAATTATCCACTGATCCACAGGCATTGGGAACAGTCTGTCCAGTGTGCTTGGTACTGGTCCCAGTGGCTGTGTGTCATAGGACCAGTGTGTCTGTCTGATATACCGACCCATCACAAGTCCATTAGCCTGAGAGACAGGCTGATAAGACCGGCGAAGCACTTAGTGTTTTGATATTGCGTATCTCTGTCGTTCTGTAGCTTTGACTCCCACACACCCACTCACGCGCACGCACCCACACACTCACTCACACACATAATAAAGACTTTTTGGGAAGGATAGGGTCATCTAAGAGCTTATTGCGACCGTCAGGTCACAGTTACTATCACAACCGCCACCTACTGTCTGTCACTCAGTCACACTTTTCCTCTACTCATATCTCCGCCACCGTTGCCCCTATCCATGCCAAACTTTGCACACACACTCCTTGGCTGCCAAACCACAACCCCTCATTTCTCACATGGCCCTCTTCTAGTGCCACCATGAGGCCGATTTTGCAAAACACATTTTTGGACTACAGATTTTGCCCTAAAATCACGCAAAGCGGTACACAGATAGATACCTTATCGATAGATACAGTATCTCTAAAGTCATGTCATCAACATGGATCTGTCCCATTTCCCATATTCCCTCCTGATTGGCTACCATTGCCTTCTAAAGTTTGTGTATGCGACCTGACGGTCGCTACTGGTGTTAACCACTCCTAGCCCTGGATACTTTGTCATACGGCAAATGATGGAAAACATCATCCAAATTGAAATGTGTGTGTGTAGCCTCGCGTCTGCCATTGCAAAGCCCTTGGCAGATTAGGTCTGGCCCCGCTCATTTATTCAAATAATTCACGGCTCATAAGTCGTGAGGAACCAACCAGGGGCCCAGTTAAGTGTGCAAGAACATAAATAACACTGAGAAGAACCAGACTAACATATTGTTTGGCTATTAAGGGTGCAACGATACAAAGAATAAACAGAAATGTCCTTGATTTATAAATGTATTTTTATAACTTCGTATTTGTCTTTGTTTTAACTTTGAACACTACGGTACCAAACCTCTAGGGTAGTGGTTCTCTAAGTGGGCTCTGCGGACCCCTAGGGGTCCTTGAGGGTGTTCCAGGGGAACGTGGATATGGAGTGGTATTGTATTGTTCAGTACAACCTCGTATCGAACGGTTCAATACGAATACGTGTGTTGGTGCACCCTTACTGGCTATGCGAGGTTATAGTACCTGTGTGATTGTGTACATCAGGGGTTCCCAAACCTTTTTGTCTCAGGGCACCACATGAATATTTTTTTAATCCGAGGCACCCCTACATTATAATTTTCACTCCCAGCACCTTATAGCATATTGTCGTTGTCGGGTGGAAACCTTGTAAAACCATTCATTTTGTATTTATCATCTATAAAATGTACTAAGCTAGTGAAAACAGATGCGAGGCGTTGTGTGCTTGTAGATCGACTGTTTTCACTAGTTTTGTGGGACAGCCTTTACCAAAAGACTTGGAGATACAAGGTTTCTGCCCGACAATGACGATATTTTAGTGATTATGTTGCGAGGAAAACGTTGAGATAATAGCCACTATTATCAAATTATCTCAGCACGGCACCCCTGGACTGCCGTCACGGCACCCCAGGGTGCCCCGTCCGTCACCCACTTTGAAAACCCCGAGCTGGTGTGCATGCACGTGAGTAATTTCATACAGAGAAACTTTGACTTCTGCCATACCGACCGGTCTTTTCCCTCTCGCGCTCCTTCTCTATATCCATCTATCCTTCTGTTCTCCTTACCGAGTGCCGCGCTGTGAGCTTGTATATCTGCTATTTTTCAATAGCTAAAGTATAAATGAATTCCAGGCCCCTCCACCTTGGGCCCTAGTAACTCAGTCCCACTTCCCCCCCCCCCCCCCCCCACCCCCCCTTGTGACGCCCCTGCCAGTACCCATTCCCCCCTCCTCTCTCAGCCCCCTGGCCGTCGCCCCCCCGGACCCCGCTGCCCCCCCCCGTCCACCCCGTCCAGTCTCCCAGGGAGTCTCTGTATCCAGCCTGATCGCTCGCTGCCCGAGGGGCCGTGATTTTTAGGGAAATGAGGGAAAAAGAGAATCCTGGGGGCGTTCTCACTCGTTCACAACATCATTTGTTTCTCCTCTTCTGTATCAAGCGCTCTGAGGGCTGTATTTAGATTTTTCTTTTTTTCTTTTTTAATATTTGTTCGGGAATCGAACCGGCGACAGCCGTCAGACACCCATGCCTATGTGGTGGTATGCGACTGGACCAGTAGGCCAGCAGGCGCCCGAGAGCTACGACTTTCCGGCACGCAGTTTTCCGAACTCTAATTCGAGATAATGTTTTTCAGGAGATGCGAGCGAGACGTAATTTTGTAGTTGAAAACTTGAACCGGACCTTTCTTTCGAAGAGTTTGGTGGTCGGAGACAGTATCCATCCATCCATCTTCAACCGCTTATCCGGAATCGGGTCGCGGGGGTAACAGTTCCAACTGAGACTTCCAGATTTCCTTATCCTGCGCAACTTCCTCCACTCCCTCTGGGAGTATACCGAGACGTTCCCAGGTAGTCCAGGCGTTTCGGGCAGTATTTTGATGGAATTGTGCACTTTATGAAAGAAGCATGGAATTTGGCACACTTAGAACAAAAACTAGGCTCTACTCAATTTTATTGGTGAAACATTTTTACACTCAAAAATATTGAGTAAATATTACTGATATGAAATCAGGTAAATGAAACTCAATTAATTTGAGTAAAAGTAACCAAAACGTTTACGTACTTATTAACAACTAAAATTGAGTACACTGACCTAAAGAAATTGAGTAGATATAATTAAATTATTCAGTCAATGCCACAAAATACTACAAGTAAATAAATTGAAATATTAAGTAGATCTAATTGAATATTAGAGTATGATTTAACAAAACAAATATGTCACATTTACTCTATTCATTTACTTTTATTGATTTAATTCATATAGTACCATTTTACCCCTTTCATTTACTTTACCTTTTACTCCAGGAGTACATGATGTCAAATGAATACACATGAAATAATTATGCAGATAATTATGTTTTTAATCAACTCATTTTGACCAGTGTAACACCACATCAAGTATGAACATTCAACATACTTTAGTATGTAAATGACATGCAACAATGCCTGAAAAAACAATATGTTTAAAGATAGGAAAGGGGTATCCCTGACACTTTTAAAATGTTCTGTTTACTAAAGAGCAGTGTGTGTTCACAATACTGTATATAAGTACCTCTAATTGAACTGTGCATACTGTAAGTAAGCAGTCTGTCAAACATTATGCACCATAAGAACAATGAGCCCATCAAATAAACAGTAAGTCATAACCACAAAATACATTAAAGAAGACAGTCAGAGGCCATTTGGCATGAAAGGAAATCACAACTTGGAATATGAAATAATAAATAAGCATTTACAGTAGCTCAACATTTAAACATATTGACTATGCACACGTGTAGATATGCTAAACTGACCTGTTTGCATTATGACTCGAATGCACCAGAAACAAACACTTTACATTAACTAATTACTATCAGCAACAAATACCATTGCAAAAATGCTGTTTTGACAATAAATCCACTTTCAGTAGGTTATACCCACGTTCTGAGAGCATCTTGCTGAACAGTAGTCGGCAAGCAGACATTTTTTCAGTCTCTGAACTTTGGCTGAAACAGTCCCAACAGATACCAGCAGATCCCCAAGATTGTTGAGGGCAGTGATGCCCTTAATCACAATACCTACATCAGTAGGTTCATTCATTGAGTCCTCTTGGTTCTGCAGCAGGTAGATCTTCATCTTCATCATCACCTCCTCTGTCAACTTCTCTTCTACTCTGACAGGTGCACCAGCAGCTTCCTTCCTGCACACATTGTGAAGATAATTGTTTAGAGCTCACTTTCAGGCTAAATGTTACAAGACACACAGACACACATTGAGCAATCCTAGCTGTCTCCACACATGCAGCCCTGGGCATAATCTTGAATCAGTTGGACCAGACATGCAACGGATGCAACAGCCATTCAGCCAATGTCACAATTAACCTTCTCTGGACATCACTATGCTGTTCCTTTGCATGTGATGGTCTCATCCACGATGACATTAAAACGTCAACACACTTATTTTACTAACTTGAAAGTCCTTGATCTTGACACTATCTTCTTCCAGATGGTCAACGAGATATCGGATGATGACCTCTCGTGTTCGTTGATTGGGGATTGCTCTCTGCAGAATAGAAACATAATTATTTGAACAATAAAGAAAAAGTATGACTGCACTTTCATAAACTAACATAAACTTTGGCAATACAATTGTTTCCACAACCCAGTTTTAGCAACGGAAGCTGGGAGACTGTCCTTAGTAGCTATTAAGACATACATTTAGAAATGAATAATCAGGAGAGAGAGTTGCAGGGGATAAAGATGAGTTTAGCATAAATTAATGTAGTAATTATTGTCATTAGCCAGGTGAAATATAATTAAAGCAGTTAGAGTAAATGAAAGTTTCATACCTGAAGTAGAATACTCATTTGTGCCCAAACTGCCCTTCTTGGACTGGTACATGGACAGTAGTTTGGGGGTATAGAAGTCCAACATTGCCATACATTTTGGCTCGAGATTCAGTGTGGTGATCATCCTGAACTTTGCACTAACCTGGAAGACAGAGATGAGGGGAAGAGAGTAAAAAAGAAGACGTGAGATTATAGATCTGGTATTTTCCCCCAGGATAGGGATGCTAGGGTATACAGTACAAGTGGTTAACTACAATGACAAGATGTCTGTCACGTTCAGGTCTAATTTCTGTAACCATTTCTGTAAACATCTAACAAGGCAGGCCAACTCTCCTTGATGTCTGCTGGCTGACAACATCATGTCATCTAATGCTTAATATCTGCAACCCAATTTTACAGGGATATAGTTAATAATAATAATTATATACTTCAAAATATTCAAAAATAGTGGATATAGCTGATCTACAGCTCACAAGCTTGAGCTTGTAAATTGGTCATTTGAGCATTTCTGAAAAAAAAAAAGATAATAATTCAAATAACTGACACCATGTGAGGCTTAGTCAATGTATGATTCCAATAATTACTTGGCCAAACCAAAATCAAGGAATACTGTATAATCATGTTGCTTATTTACTTCATACTTTTTCCAAGTTTTTTACACAATGTAATCCTCATTGAACACCATAATAGATACACGTAGATAATATGTAGGCCTACCTGTGCATTTTATCTTCATTGTACACACCATTGTATGCAGCTGTGCATAGCTTGTAATAAATGCAAAACGTCATGAGGCTTGCACATTACCCTCACTGTGACCTTAACTAGCTGCAAACCTTTGTAAAGAACACAAGTTATACCCAATACATTTGTGTAGCCTATATGCACAAAGATACAGTAAATCTACTTACCAATATTTGCAAACACTCTCCAGGTCTCTTGTTGAAAAAGATGTGTGCTGCTGCTGCTGCTGCTGTTTGTTGACAGAATGTTCCAGTAGAATTTTCCCATGAACCCTTTTTTCCCATGAACCCTTGTGTACAATTTTGAATCTTAGTCATATCTACTCAATTGTTTAGGTTGTTGTGAGAGATGAAATATTATTTAGTTGGAATGAATAATAATTAAGGGTCTTTTTAAATTGATCCATATAAGTACTCCATACTCAAATATTATGAAGGAAAATTACCAAAACAAATTGAGTATAATTCATGAATAAAATCAGTTGGTCAAATACTAATTTATTCTCATGAAATTAACTCAAATAATATATGTACATCTAACTCAAAACGAACAGTTGGATTTTTACTCATTTTGTTTGGTGTGACCTACTCAAACAATCACATACATGATATTCAGTGATTTTATTGAGTAAATATAACTTTTTCTAATAGTGCCATATACTCGGCCGCAGAATCATTTCTCAGAGTTAGAACATGCCATATGGAACATTTTTGGCTATAGGGGCATCGCAGATTTGTCATGGGAAACTTGTGGGAGCCAATCAAAGTTGGGCTCTCATAGACTTTACTATAGAGTAAAAAAATACAAAAAATAAATATGCTTTAAGTAGCATGTGAGGGGTCAAACTAGGTGTTTTTCGGGATTCTGAATCCAATGCAAACATTTGTTTTGCAGGAAAAACATTCCTTGAGCTAAAAACTGACCCATAATTTGGCAATAAAACTATGATTTAGTGATGAGTCATCACTTTTCACAGTATTGTGGCGGACGTTTCTTGGAAGTCTCTCTCGGGTGATTGAACTTCTCACCCTATCTCTAAGGGAGATACCATGCAGCCACCCTTCTGAGAAAACTCATTTCGGCCGCTTGTACCCGAGACCTTATACTTTCGGTCATGACCCACACTTCATGACCATAGGTGAGAGTAGGAACGAAGATTGCTCGGTAGACAGAGAGCTTTGCCTTCCGGCTCAACTCTTTTTTCTTCACAACAGTGCGATTCACATTCAGCGACTGCAAAACCGCTCCTGCTGCTCCGATTCTCCGGCTGATCTTCTTCGGAGACATTATGGACAGGCCTTTAAGTTAAGGCATGAGAGCTGGTACATACTGTAAGACAATCAAAATAGAGCCTTCTGAGTGTGCATGTGTGTGCGTGCGTACACGCACAGCTCGTGGGCGTGCACGCGGATACGGCGCGCGCCCAGAGATGTTTTAAGACGACTGGCAGCGGAGTGGACTCCGAGCCAACATGGCGAGCCAAGGGGGGGTCGCGGGGGTCACACGCACCGAGAGGCCCCGGTTCACCCTCATATCTTAAAAGCAAACACTCTGCCGCCAAAACTGACGCATTCTTGAGCACGGGCCATATCAGCGCTGCTGATTGGAGGAGGCTGTGTAGCGCGCCGCCTGAGACATGTCAGGCAACGCCAGGAAATAAATGCCTTGTTCTGTGGTTTTAACTCCTCCCATGTGGCCTTCTGCTGCTCTCACGCCAAGACCCTCTAACTCACCTCCCCCCCTCCCCCCCTCCCACCAGGGACGTGCAGAGAATTTTAGAGAGGCAGGGGCTGACATTTCTAAAAGGGCCCTTTTGGTGAAAATATCGAAAATAGCAGACCTCCAAGCTCACAACGTGTGGCAGCGCTATTTTCGATGCTTGGTTTCTACGCAGAAAGGACAATTCTTTCAACATAAGATGCTGCATTCAAGTTCAGGAGAGTTTGGACATTTGCATTTCTTTCACCATAGTAAAAACTGCATTCATGGTCTGGAGAGGGCACTTTTTGCAGACGGATAAAAGGGCAGGGCTCAAGCCCCCTTTGATGTCTATGTGTGCATGTGCCTGGCACACACACTCATGCACAAATCCACGTGTGCACTTTCACACACACCACACACACACACACACACACACACACAGGCCGGGTCGAAAGCAATAGAACACACAATTACTCGAATTACCGAAAAACTAAGGCCCTTCCAAAACAACTCCAACAAAACGCTTTGATCGTAAGCCGTAAAAAAAAAGAAGCGTGAAGTAACAACAGCAAAGTTCAACCGGCGTTCAGGCACAGCGTGCCGTTTGGACGACGCAGTTATAGGCGGATTCGGGAGGTTTCGCTTCGTCTCCGCTTGATCGTTCCGTTGGCTCCCAGAACCCATCAGCCTGATATATGGATGTCGGGTGGAAACCTTGTATGTCCAAAACCGTTTGTTTTGTATTCATCGGTTTTAAAACGATTTAAACTAGTGAAAACAGCCGATCTACAAGCACCGCGAGGCGTTGTGTGCTTGCAGATCTGCTGTTTTCTCTACTTTCGTGCGACGGCCTTGTATGATGAAGCGGGGCTTTGCTTTGCGAAAGAATCTACACATCTTTGAAACTTGGAGATACGAGGTTTCTGCCCCGACAGTGATATATGGATGTCGGGCATAAGGTCCGTTTGGCTGAACACCCAGATAGTGAGAGGTCGACTGCCCGGGCTGATTTGCCAAATGACTGGCAGGCTAGATGGATGGATGGACGGACGGACAGACAGACGGGTGGATGGATGGATGGATGGATAGACAGTCGTTACTGTGAGAAAAAATCCCCTGGCCCCTGCTGGACAGGTTTGCGGCTCCCAGCCAAGCCCCCACACCTCTCCTCCTCAACACCATCCCATCCCATCCCGACCCATCCAAAGAGCTTTGCCGCCAGCTTAGCGAGGCCCGTCCAAGACCCGATCCGCAACCCCCCCCCCCCCCCCCCCCCGAAGAGTCCCGGGAACAGCTGGCTTTATGATCCGTACCGCTGGCCAGTTTGGAACGCCTGCCAGCGTGCCCGCTGCTATATTCCTGTTGGCAATCCACCACCAGAGTGAGAGAGAGAGAGAGAGAGAGAGAGGGGTGGGAGCAGGGACGTGCTGGCCATTGGGAAAAGCGGGACAACTCCCGAACGGCCAGCCATTAGGAAAAGATTTAAAATAAAATGTCGTTCCATTTTGGGGGCTGGGCGGCCAACAAAGTATATCGTCACTGTCGGGCAGAAACCTTGTATCTCCAAGCAAAGCCCTGCTTCATCATACAAGGCCGTTGTAGGGTTGTAGTGAAAACAGCAGATCTACAAGCACACAACGCCTCGCACCGCCGCGAGGCGTTGTGTGCTTGTAGATTGGCTGTTTTCACTATTTTAAGTCATTTTTAAAATTATAAATACAAAACAAACGGTTTTGGACATACAAGGTTTCCACCCGACAACGACGAAATATAACTCATGTACAGTAATTGGCCCACTGGCTTGTCACTTGTCGTGATCTGAAATGGCAAATCTTTGAGTAGCAGCAGCACTATGGAGAGAGATCTCTCTCTATAGCACGCAATGAGGGCCTCTCCAACTCTTTTTCCCGGGCACAGCACGTCCCTGGGTGGGAGAGGGAGAGAGAGAGAGACTTTGCAGGTTGTTGGATGAAAGGCAGGCAGAAAAAAATAGGACTTTTTGCCTCTTATTTTTTTACAAGGGGTGACTCAGGGGCCCCTCCACTGGCAACCGCGAGAGTGCACACATGCACACGCACACACTCGCGCACACACACACACACACACACACACACACACACACACACACACACACACACACACACACACACACACACACACACACACACATGCACACACTCCCATGCACACACAAGCACACCTGCAATAACACCAACTCCACTCGCGTTGTCTCTGCCAGCGGCCCGGATCCACATCGCCAAGTACCGAGACCTCCTCGTTCTTTCTCCCTTCCTCCTCTCTCGCTCGCCCCCCACCTCCCCTCCAGAGGCGTCAATTGGGTATGGCAGGGTATGGCAGCTGCCATACCTTGGCTACAGCGGGAAAAAAATAAAATGCACTTCTTAAAGGGATATTCCACTTTCAACAGTATGGCCTTTTCTCCACATACGCACCCGTTGTAACTTCAAACTTAATTTTAACCATGATAGATGAATTAAAAACACCCATTATTTTTTTCTGGTGACTCATACTAACCTCCTAATACGTGAGCATTTATTTTAATAATGATTCGGGAAAATGGGGGAAAAAATGAAATATAAAAATGAATTATTAAAAATAAATGAAAAAAATTATCGTGAAAACACGGCCTGCTCACGTATTAGGAGGGTAGTATGAGTCACCAGAAAAAATAATAATTGGTGTTTTTAATGAATCTATCATGGTTAAAATGAAGTTTGGAGTTAAATGGGTGTGTGTGGGGAGAGGCCCTGGGCCTGGAGGGCCTGGTAACATTTACATCAAATATTATTGAATCAAGCAAATTGAAAACTGTTCAGGGTGTTCATAAAAGCCTGATTAGACGATAAAATTACCAAAAGTTAGTTTGAAAGTGAAACATCCCTTTAAAATAAATTCATTGTGCCTGTTGCTAAGGTATGGCAACATGACTGGTGACCGGTCATGTTGCCATACCTTAGCTTTTGCTGAGGTAGGGGGAACTGACTCACTGCTCCCCCCCCCCCCCTCTTCTGGTCCTTCTGGTTCTCCTCACCCAATTTGAGCTGTGGACAGGCCACAGCTGTGCCCCCTCCCCTCCCCTCCCCTCACCCCACCCCCTCTCCTCTCCGGGTCCTCATGATCAAACGGACGGCGGGACAAATCAGGAGCTAATCACCGCCAATCGTCCTAGTAACCTTTCCCATGTGTGTCAGGGGAGGCTGGTATGCATTGCGGCGGACAGCGGCGTATAAAGTAACTTAAAGGAGGACTTCACCACTTGTCAACCTGTCTTCATATAATAGGTCCTCACTAATGTTCATAATAAAATTGCAAAATAGAAGAAAAAAAATCTACTCGTCCAAGTCTCTTAGGACAGTGTCAGTGGTTCTCAACCTTTTCAGGCCTTTTCACTCACAGCATTTTGGTACTTTTTCCACCACTGGTGTCCGGGGAGCTGGGTTGGGGGGGTTGGAAATGGAGGAGGTTTTGACCCCCCAGGACCACCTGTTCACTCAGCGCGGTCACATTATCCTTGATGGAAGCCTGCTGTGGCCTCTTGTTGACACAGAGCTGACCAGGAATCAGTGCTGGACCCCGCCGGTCCCACGCCGGTCCCACGCCGGTCCCACGCCGGTCCCACGCCGCCTCTGCTTCAGCAGCACCACAACAACCTTTAAGTGAGAGCAGAGACACTCCTCTATTCCAGTAGTGGTTCTCAATCTGTGGGTCAGGACACCCAGGTGCACAGGGGGGGTCCCCAAATGATTTTGGGGGGGTCCCCGAGATGATTAACTTATTGTGCAACATTGCTTTCTCACTCAACAGTAAACAAATCAACATACAGTTTAAAGGAGCTATAGTCAACTTTTTCTTGAAAAGCAGATGCTATAATAAAAATAATGTTTTGAAAATATTATAAAATAAGCTTCATATATGTGTTTCAATCAAAAAATGACCACAAAAAGCGTAAAATAATGATAAAATAATCATTTTGCCCCTTTGTTTACATTTACAGGGCCCGTACTTTGTTTACATCCTAGTCTGTAGACTAGGATGTACACCTACAATGAAAAAGTTGACTATAGCTCCTTTAAGTGTATAGAGGGTATCTGCACATTTCTTTTAAAGTGACAGTTTAAGGAGGCGTTGTGAGCATGTAGATCTGCTATTTTCACAATAGAACTGCGTTACACAAAATGTAATCCCTCAACTCGTAGTGCTCGTCAGGGTGGGGGGGTCCACAGTTAAAATATGATTATTTTGGGGGTCACGGCCTGAAAAGGTTGAGAACCACTGCTTTATTCCTCCTGTACACGTCCTCCCCCAAGAACCTCCCACCCACTCTGAGCACGCACACACGCACGCACGCACGCACGCACGCACGCACGCACGCACGCACGCACGCACGCACGCACGCACACACACACACACACACACACACACACACACACACACACACACACACACACACACACACGGACACACACGCATCTTAACCGTGTAAACTTTTTTGTTTTGAAGTGGCCTTTACCAACATTTGTTGTTGTCTTTTTTTCATTCGTGAAAATAGTGATGCCCGCTTGAAAGTGGTTAATGGGTGGTGATTAAAGAAACATCTTCTGTGGGGGAAAACCCACGCATTCTGTTTGTGCCTTCAAATTATGCTACTATAAAATCTATGACAAGGGACTTTGTTTAGCCTAATTTCACTTCTGTGTGTTCCGAAACGGGGTGATTTGTGAATCAATCAAAGTCATGCTGTGTAGGCCCATTGTTGTCGTGACAGGCTCGACGGTAGGACAGACAACAGCCAGGTTTCAAGATAACTTTTATTTTACGAGTAGCAATTCAGGATCACATGCTGCTTGCCATGCTGTGATATACTAGATCAGGGGTCTTCAACAGGGAGTCCGGGACCCCTAGGGGGTCCTCACAGTTACTACAGGGGGTCCACCAAATCTTTGTGTGATAGAAATCTGTTTTTCTCCTTTTATATATTAACCACTTGTGTGGTTAATATAGTGGGACTGAGTTACTAGGGCCCAAGGTGGAGGGACCTGGAATTATTTTCTATTTTAGCTATCATGAAAAATAGCAGATATACAAGCTCACAGTGCGGCACCGAGTGCCGCACTGCAAGCTTGTAGATCTCCTATTTTTGAAAAGTCATGAAAAGTTATGCAAATCTTTGAATATATGTACTTTTTAAGCAAACATTTGTAATACAAATTTTGCTTCTGGGGGGTCCCTGGAACAAAATATTTTGAGATGGGGTCTGTGGCCAAATAAGTATCATTTTAGGGGTCCTTCACATGAAAAATTTTGAGCACCACTGACATAGAAACACACGTTTTTCAAAAAACCTCAGAAGGATTTGAAATATTCAAACACTTGCACACATTTTCACGATTTGTCAATAGTTAACGCACACAATGTGAGTGAATCCTTGTACCCAGGGCCCAGGATTTGGTGCGACACCCCTGTCCATGGTCCTCACCAGGACACTGGTGATAATAATAATAATAAAATAATAATAATAATAATATCTCAAATTTATATAGCGCTTTTCTAAGTACCCAAAGACGCTTTACATGGGGCAAAAAACAAAACAAAATAAACAACTTTATTAAGAATGATAAACACTAAGACTAATAAAAGCAATTAAAAACAATTAAACAAAGGTAGATTAGCTGGGGAAAGCAATGTGAAAGAGGTGGGTTTTGAGGCCGGTTTTGAAGGTTTGAATGGTGGGGGCGTCTCTGAGGGTTTTGGGGAGTGCGTTCCAGAGGGTTGGGGCAGCAAAAGCAAAAGCTCTGTCGCCCCAGGTACGTTTTTTGGTGGTGGGGACAATAAGGAGGTTAGCGTCAGCAGACCTGAGGGAGCGGGATGGGGTATAGGGTTCCAGGAGATCACGGAGGTATGGAGGAGCGAGGTGGTTTAGAGCTTTGTAGGTGTTTAGGAGTAAATGAGCTGGTAGGAGTGATGGCTGGTCACGTAGCCCGGCTCAGTGGCTTATGTCCTCCTCATGGCCAGGTTGTGTCTGTCCACTCCAGTGTTGTACCCGAACGCGTTCAATGAACGATTGTTCGTGAACACGTTAATATTTTGGGCGAACGTGAACTGAATGCTCTTCGTTTCTGCTGTATACTTGTACAATGCACCAAAGAACTGAAAATAAACTGAACTGAACTGAACTGAACTGAACTATATAGGGCGGGCTGTGTCAATAAAAACTAAAAAAACAATAAATGTATAAAAATAATATGGTAAAGAAAAATAACTAAGTTAGTTCATTTTGAGGAACCATGAACTTTAGTTCAAAATGTAGAATTACGAACTTGAACTTGAACTTTTGAAAGTGAACTTTCCCAACACTGGTCCACTCTATCTCTCTGTCTCTGCCTTCCGTCTCCATTTGAATGTCTCTCTTTTGACTGTCAGTGTAACCTACCCGTCTCTCTCCTCTCAGTTTTTTGGAAGTTCATGGGAGCGGGGATGCCAGGTTGAGAGTGCTTAATTGGTGGCGATCACAGAGACATCTTCTGTGGGGAAAACCCGGGGCCATGCATTCTGTCCATGCATGCCTTCACATTAGGCATTCTACAACATTAAGGGACTTGGCCAGGAGTTTTATTTTCACCTCTTTGTGTTTCAAAACCATGTAATTTTGTGAATCAATCATGTCTGTCTCTCTACTGCTCCAAGCTAACAGGAGAGTGTTTTTTGCAGGTCTTTAAGTCCGAGTGTATCAAAAAAGCAACTGGGTTAAGCACCGTTCCGACCACTGGTCCGACCAGTTCATCATTCACCAGGTTAGCGTTCACCAGCGTCAGCAGGTTAGCATTCACCAGCGTTAGTTTTACTGAGGTTAGGGTTAGGGTTAAGGTTAGGTTTAGGTGTATCTCCGTCCCCCCGACTTTCGGCACCTCCGCGCAGCCAATCACAAGCTTCCGCTGCCTTAACCCAGTTGCTTTTTGGATACACTCGGACTGAACGATCTGCAAAAAACACTGTCTCCCAAGTGTCCCCCAAAAAACACTCTCCCGCAAGCTAACCAGTCTTTATATTTCTCCCTTCATCTGAAATATCAACACTCTCTCTTGTTTCCTTTTCTCTCCCATTGCATCCTTCCTTCTTCCGTAGCGGTTTGACCCTGCCTCTCTAATCGTCTCTTTCTTTCCCTCTTTCTTTATCATGCTCATCTGTTTCCTCGCCTCTCCTTTGTGGTAATTTTTTGGCCTCTCCAAATATGTCAAAATGTCATTTAGTTTTAGTCATAATTTATAGTCACTTGAAAAGTATTAGTTTTAGTCTAATTTTAGTTGACTAAATATCATAAGATTTTAGGCGACCAAATCTACAGTTGATTTAGTCAACTGAAATGTATTTTGGCAGGCCTTGAAGGCATCATAATGACTGTTTTTACACTTGCTTGTGTGCTGAAAATAGCAGATCTACAAGCTCACAACGCGTCGTATTTTCAGCATGCAACACCTGAGAGCAACCAAACATAAAATGACTGCATTCTCCACTAGACCCTCCCTATACCTTTTAGTCTAGTTTTTATTTTGTTGACGAAATTGTCAATATATTTAGTCTTAGTTTTAGTCATCACAGCTTAGTTTTTATTTGGTTTTTATTCCGTCAGTGAAAAACCGCAGTCGGCAAACATTTTTCGTCATAGTGTTAGTCGACGAAATCAACACTGTCTCCAAAATAAAACACAATATAGCTTTCCTTCCCAAACATTGATTTGAAGGCCGGGCTGAGTAGCGAAGCTGATTCGGCCCCAGGCAGAAATGTTGAATTATTAATCCTTCTATTACTGTATACATGGCACAGAGACAGATTGCCTTTACAGAGGCAATCCATGTGTTTAGTGCTGTGGGGGGAAAAATCCCCTCTTCCATTTTCTATCAGAAGCTCACTTAGTGCTAGCTGTATATGGAGATTGCAACATGGAGCGAAGGGTCCTATTAGATTTGGATGCCTGCAATTTAAGTCAGATGTGACTTATGTTAAAAGTACAGAATACGTGCTGCATTAGCTATGTTTGCCATAATAGCTATCAGTACAGTATATACTCATGAATGTTCTAAATACACGCACACGCACGCACGCACACACACACACATGCACGCACTTATTGTGACCGCAGGTCGCAGTTTACTGTCGGAACCGGCACAGCTTGTCCGTATGTATACCTGTAACGCCTGACACTGTGGTTCCCCTGACACATCACTGTGACATCACAGGTGACATCACAGTGATGTCAGATACTCAGAGCAGGGACCTCCATCCATATAAGGGCATAAACAGGTGACATCACAGTGGTGTGGCTGGTTCAGACAGGGATCTCCATTTATGGGCATAAAAGGGATTGTATGTTGTGATGTCATGGGAACCATTGGCCATATATGGAGATCCCTGATGTCATCAATATTAAGCCCTTATCTAACAGGACTTCATATCCATAGTCCTGTTATATATATATTTTTTTAGATGTGAATTCATTGCTTTCTTTGCTGGGTAGAAAGCAATGAATGTTGGGTAGCAGTTTGGTCATGTGACACAGGTCATGTGACGTCTTTCAGGAAGTGCACTAGTTTCATTCATTGCAAAGCAAACATTTCATGGCCCATGAGGACAGCTAGGCTTCTGTGTGTATCTGCATATACGTCTGCTTTATTATGCTCCCTGTCGTAGCATCATTGGTATGTATTGCCTTCTCTTGGTCTAGTCTGTGATTGCAGTTCATTATCTGTTGTATGGAAGAACGTTTTTGTTAAGTTTATTCTGTGGCGTCAGTTCAGAAACAGCTAAGGTATGGCAACATGACTGGTGCCCCTTTGCAGGCACGATACATTTATTTTAAGAAGTACATTCTATTTTCCCCCCGTTTCTACGGTTTGTTCCAAGTGCAGCTAAACTTGGCATAAAATTGGAAACGTGCCACAATTAACAATAATGAATTGCACCTGTGCAGCTGACCTGCATAACCAGAGAATATACCATTTTGTCAAGATGGGGAGAAAACAAGTGTGCAGAATATAATTATAATACCTTGTTAAAGTGACCATGTTGTGAAATTTTGCATTTGCAGTTATTTTACTGTAATTTAACAACTAAACATAATAATTGTCGGGGGGCCGAGGTTGATATTGAAACATTATGCAGCTATCTCGGGGTAGAAGTTGCCAACCTATTCAGAACTAATCTTTAACCCCTTGTGATGGGTTCTAGCCTGGTTGGCATCTCTGAAAATGAAGTGATACTAAATATTTTTTTCAAGTGTTATCAAATTATCTCACGGGACCCCTGGACTGCCGTCACGGCACCCCAGGGTGCCCCGTCACCCACTTTGAAAACCCCTAGTATATTGTATAGCAGTGGTTCTCAACCTTTTCAGGCCGCGACACCCAAAATAATCACATTTTATGACCCTGACGAGCACTTAGAGTTGAGGCATTACATTTTGTATAACACAATTCTATTGTGAAAATAGCAGATCTTCATCCCTATCGGCTATTTTCAAGAGTTCTGCCTCTATTATTTGACAATTTGGCCAATGTTTAATTTGTCATTTTAGAGGTATTAAAAAGTCCTTTCTAATCACTTGAGACATGGGCAGATACCCTCTATTATGATGGTTTGTTTACTGTTGAGTGAGAAACAATGTTGCACATTATGTTAATCATCTGGGGACCCCCCAAAATAATTTGGGGACCCCCATCCCACAGGTTGAGAACCACTGTCGTATAGTATAGTATAGTATAGTATAGTATAGTATAGTATAGTATAGTTTGTTTATTACTTAATGCAGTTATGGTATTATTTTCTTTTCTTTCTTTTTTTTTTGAAGGTATTAAAAAAAAGAAGACTGGGAACACATTATTATGCATTATTGTGTGTTTTAACTATTGAACAAGCTCACAGCCGAGTGCCGCGCTGCAAGCTTGTAGATCTGCTATTTTTTGAAAAGTCCTTAACATTTTTGAAAGTATTTGAATATTTCAAATCCTTCTAAGGTTTTTTGAAAAACCTATGTTTCTATGTCAGTGGTGCTCACACTTTTTCATGTGAAGGACCCCAAAATGTGTATGTATTTGGCCACGAGTTACAAATGTTCACTTAAAAGATTTGCACACATTTTTGCGACTTTTCAAAAATGGCAGATCTATACAAGGTCGCAGCGCGGCACTCGGTGCCGTGCTGTGAGCTTGTATATCTGCTATTTTTCAATAGCTAAAGTATGAAATAATTAAAGGAAAATTCCAGAATAAAACATATAAAACATTAATCAGCCTTTTATCACGTATGTACATACCTTGTATGATGGATTTCTGTCATAGTGGTCGATTTTCCATACAACCTGCAGGACTCCTCCAGATCCCTCCCCACAACCAAAACGGGGGTAATTTGCAGTCCTCCAAAAGCGTTATTTTCGATCTTAGTAATTATTTATTCATGGAATTACTTACAAAATAACTTTGACATGTATTTATTATTTGTAATACTCAGTCCCTCTTCCCCCCCCCCCTTGTGACGCCCCTACCTGAGAGAGAGAAATGATCGCTCATTCGTTACCCGAGGTTGGATAAGCTCAGGCAACGATGATGAATGCGCATAGCCTTGTTTATTCCCAAAGACAATGAGAAAATATTAGGAGGGGAAAAACTTGCACCCAGATAACCTCCAGTCTCCTCAGCCATGGATTCTGCCAAACCATGCACAACAGCTGTGTCTGGCAGTCCAGTTTCTTCCATGACATGACTATAGGGATGGGATGATTTTGTATTATTCTGAATCCATTGCAAGCATTTGTTTTGCATGAAAAACATTCCTTGGGCTAAAAACGGACCCTGAAAAACTGTGAAAAGTGACGATTCATCACTAAACCATAGTTTAGGAATGTTTTTGTTCATGCAAAACAAATGCTTGCAATGGATTCAGAATAATTAAAAACCCCTAGTTTGACCCCTCACATGCTACTAAGGACAACTTTCGTTTTTTACAACAAGGGTTCATATTTTAGATTGTAGCCTAATTAAAGAATATACTGAGTTACTAGGGCCCACGGTGGAGGGCCCCTAGTAACTTTAGCTATTGAAAAATAGCAGATATACAAGCTCACAGCGTGTAGATCTGCTATTTTTGAAAAGTCATGAAAATGTGTGCAAATCTTTGAAAAGTCATGAAAATGTGTGCAAATCTTTGAATATATGTATTTTTTAAGTGAACATTTGTAACTCAAATTTTGCTTCTGGGGGGTCCCTGGAACTACATATTTTGAGATGGGGGGGTCCGTGGCCAAATACATATCATTTTGGGGGTCCTTCACATGAAAAGGTTTGAGCACCACTGACATGGAAACATAGGTTTCTTGCACACATTTTCACAATTTTACAAAAATAGCAGATCTACAAGCTCGCAGCGTGGCACTCTGCGAGCTTGAATATCTGCTATTTTTCAATAGTTAACATTCATGGGGGGCCCGCAGTGAATCCTTGTACCCAGGGCCCAGAATTTGGTGTGACGCCCCTGGGTATAGTGTACTTTGCAGAGGTTATGGTCCAACTAGCTGCCAGTGCCAGTATATTATCCCTTATACCTGTATTATCGATATAGCGGTGAAATCTATTTTAAATAAATGTATGCCCAACCCGAGCACCTCAGGAGGATTCTATAACTTTCTCTATCTGTCTGTATATTCCTTCTTTTCCCTCCCACTATTACTGTACTGTACCTTCTCTCTCTCTCTACCTCTGCTCACATTTTACTGTCTCTCTCCCGTACTGTAGCTCGGTAGCGTGCAGTTAGCGGTGGCTCGCTGCCGCAGAGAGCCACAGCTGAGAGATGTGTTCATTTGTGCGTGTCATACAGCCACGCGTGGCATGTGGCTTTGACAGGTCGAACACACACACACACACACACACACGAATAAACAAACAGGACGGATATTCTGGAAAGGCAGGCTGGCTATGAAAGAGACGACGAGTGTGTGTGTGTGTGTGCGCGTGTTCGCGTGTGTGCGTTCGTGTGTACCTGCTGTCGCAGTGTTAAGACAGGCTAATGTCTTCTACAACCACTTAGTGGGCATCCAAACACTCTCACACACACATACTGTAGACACACATACCACCGTGTGTGTGTGTTTGTGTGTCAGAGAGCATATCTCAGTTGTGTGTGGGGAGGATATTGCTGATAATTGACTCACCTGGTGGACTGTGACAGTGGTGGACAGTAACCGTGGATATTACTGTACTGGAGTACAGTTTTGAGGTACAGAATTGGGGTTAGATTACTGATAAGTCATTCATGGCAGGTATATTTGCGACATACCTGTATCTTAGTTGGACTTATCATAATGTTCAAGTAGGCTAATACCAGGGGGGGAAACAGACTTTCAAAATCACCCTGGCCTGAATTTATTTTATTTTTTATTTCATTTCCTTTATTTTGAAATCCCAACTGACAATATCACGATTTTTGAGGGATTTTGGGACTGCATTGTGATTTGTTTGTTTGTTTTTGTTTTGTTTATCATCCAAGCCTATTCTGAATGCTCTCTCTCTGTCTCTCTTGGTCTGAAGTCTGTCTGTCTGTCTGTCTGTCTGTCTGTCTGTCTGTCTGTCTGTCTGTCTGTCTCTCTCTTATAAGGGCTGTCACAATTATCACATAATCGTCTAATCGCAATTATTTCTCATAATCGTTTCCATGCTTGTAGATCGGCTATTTCCACTATCAATGTTATTTTTTAAGTATAAATTCTTTCTTTGTATATGTAGGTTATGTGTCATATCTACCATGTGCAACTTAAAAGCCTATAAAGCCAAACAGAAATGTAATTGTCAACGACAAAAACACAATTAAAGTTATATTCAGTGATTGTATTTCATTCAAATAAAAATATAATTGGTACGTTTTCCATTCATTCTCCTCACTAGAATGTGTGCTGACCAGTGTTGGGCAATATTACTTAGGAGAGTAATCGTTACTTATTACTTATTACTCCTTGGAAAAAGTAATAATATTATATTACTTATTACTTGGAATCAAGAGTAATATGTAATATATTAAGTTATATTACTTTTTTTTTTTTTTTTTTTTTACCTGCAAAATCTGCCAGCTCCTTTTAGAACTGAATCCAATTTATTGGAACAATAAGAGTCTCTGGGATGCGATTAAAGAAATTATAATTGCAGGCTTTGTAATTAATTAATCTCAATTAATAATATATATAATAATTAATAATTACACATCAATATTTGACCTGGGAACAGTTAGAAACTTTTTTTAATGGATTTTGGTATAGGCCTACAAGCGAATCAATTAATAATTAAGACATGTAATATATAACCCAACAAAACATTGCTTATTTTTTATTACATTTAAAACTCTCAGCTCTGTTGAAGACCCCTGCCTAGTGCCTATATTATCCTTAAATAATAGGCTACATATTTTCTTTTCTGCCTAAAAAGTAACTCAGTCTGCAGTGGTCCACGGTGGTCCCGCTGAGCTCCGCGGACGGTCCGCGGCGGACCCCTCCGCGGCGGACCCCCGCGGTGGACCCCTCCGCGGCGGACCCCCGCGACGGACCCCTCCGCGGCCGAGAGGAGTGCTTGTAGATTGTAAACGTCCCATCCATGTAAGCGCGTCGCACGCATGCTCTCTCTGTGACTGTGACAGGCAGGGCAGCGCTGACACTGGTCCATGCACTGGTCTCATGACATAAGCAACGTCATAACTGTGCGCGCTGCGCAAATGACTGATCTACAAGCTACATCGCATCTCTGTAGATGTATGTTGATGTCTTGTATATCTGTTCTTTTTCTGCAATCGGCTAAAATGGCTAGTAACGGAATAACGAGGCTTTTTTTTTGCGAAGTAAAGCGTTATATATTACCATTTTTTAATAATACCTTACACTACTCGTTACTGGAAAAAGTAATAATATTACAGTAATATATTATTAGTAATTCGTTACTGCCCAACACTGGTGCTGACCATATAAGGCCTTCCACCATGGCCCATGTTACGAGCATAGCTAGATTTGGTTTTCAGAGGTGGCCAGCCAGTCCTCGCGACCAATCAGGGTAGAGTATGGCCGTAGTTATGTTATGATGTTTAGTTATGATGGTCAAAATAAAAGTTTTGAGAACCACAGTCGCTCTAAATTAAGACCGTCTGCTAAATGCCTAGATTGTAAACTACTGAACTCATAAAATGCCATTCTCATAGTAAATCAGTATCATACATATCCTGAAGCTGGCAGACGTAGGCCTACCGATATTCAGTGATTGGGTCTAATAATCAAAACGAGAACATTATAATTGTGTAAGAAATCTATGAAAAACTAAACATTTCCACGATGTAAGGCCAGTAAGAGACAAGATGACCCCCGGCCACTTTCATTATCACTGAATACACCTTTAAATCGTTAATCGCAATTATTTGAGTGACAATTACTCGTCATGTAACTCTACTCTCTCTCTGTCTCTCTCTCTCCCTCATATTATTCAGTAGATGTTGTGTTGTTTTGTGTTTCCATATCGGCAGATTGTGACTTTTTGCTGACTTGGCAGAAGTGGAACTCCCTCCTTAACATCTATTTTATTTGTCCGATTTTAACACTTCAACAAAACGTTACGGTTTTGCCCAGAGACACTGCACCACATTCAGCGTTGCTAGGAGTTTCCAGTTGGACCATTTGGCAGTTTTTCTGTTCTTAATATGAACTGGCCAACAAACCAGAGTGGAATCCATAAGAGACTGATGAGTTTCTGCCAAAAACAGGCTTCATCCAATTTGTCAGGAGAGTTTTTGATGTATTGTTGTACAGTCCTTGCCAACACATTGTTTGCTATTACCAGGCAAAATAATTAACGTACCATGGTCCCTTGTGACATACACAAGATCACCTACAGAATAAATACAAACACTGTGTGTGGGGCAGTGTATATTGGGTTAGAAAACATTATTTCTGTATGATATTTCTTACATTTTTGAAGAGTGAAAATGGGCTACTGTCGTTTTCAAAGTGTTTCAGTTTTATGCTATTATCCACTTTTTAAAATGTCTGAAATCTATCTTTGACATAATAGTTTTCATCTAGTTTTCATCTAAATTTATTGTTGGAGAAACATTTTAGTTTTTAGTCTGTCTAGTGTACTTTCTCTTTAACTCCAAAGTCAGTGAGATCCTCTTTTATTTAGGGCTAGGCTTTAAATTAGAGTTAAATTAATAATAATTCATCATTGTCATATACATCTGGTATTGATATGACACATATGGGCTGTATTTTGATTGTCTTAAGTACCAGCTCTTATGCCTTAACTTAAAGGCCTGTCCATACTGTCTCCGACCACCGAACCGTTCGTCTGAAAGTCTGACTTTCCGACGTGCAGCTTTCCGAACTCTAATTCGGGATAATGCTTTTCAGAAGATGCGTGTGACGTAATTTTGTAATTGAACCGGACCTTTCCGACGAAAAGTTGGTGGTCGGAAACAGTATGGACAGGCCTTTAAGTTAAAGCATAAGAGCTGGTACTTAAATAGAGCCCATACTGTAAGATAACTCAGCACCCAACCAGTACTTTCTGTAAGGTATACTGTAGTGTAGGACAGGGACGTGCTGGGCCCCTGATTCACCCCGGGAAAAAGAGTTGGAGAGGCCCTCATTGCGCGCTATAGAGAGAGATCTCTCTCTATAGCGCTGCTGCTGCTACTCAAAGATTTGCCATTTCAGATCATGACAAGTGACAAGCCAGTGGGCCAATTACAGAGTTATATTTCGTTGTTGTCGGAAACCTTGTATGTCCAAAACCGTTTGTTTTGTATTTATCATTTTAAAAACGATTTAAACTAGTGAAAACAGCTGATCTACAAGCACACTACGCCTCGCACCGTGAGGCGTTGTGTGCTTGTAGATCTGCTGTTTTCACTACTTTTGTGCGATGGCCTTATATGATGAAGCAGGGCATTGCTTTGGGAAACAAATTACAAATTTTAAACTTGGAGATACGAGATTTCCCAAAATGGAACGAAGGCCGACATTTTATTATTTTTTTTCCCCTAATGGCCGGCCAGGAATGAACCGGCCGTTCGGGAGTTGTCCCGCTTTTCCCAATGGCCAGCACGTCCCTGGTGTAGGATAATACTAGGGAAAAAAACTGATTAGCTCCAATTTATTCTGACTATCTGAATTAGGTGTATCGTTTTCAACTCCTTTATTTTCTAATCCCCCAATTAACAATACTATTTCGTATCATGATATTATTTCATATGTCACAATACAAAACCTGAGGACATATTCCTCATACATACCTTGTACGAAAAACAAAATAAACCACGCCGACCTTGAATGTTCGACCAATTCTGACAAATCGCGCTGTGCAAACTTTCATCGGCTATAATAGTGAGAACATCTTCGACGTGTGGAAGAACAAAGTTCTGACAGGTTCTATCAGGTTCTGAGCTACCTGTCCGAACACATTTCGGACGTCGGTTGAAGTATGTAGCCGGCTTTTAGAGGTGCCTACATTCTGAGTCCCCAATCCCATACCAACCCATGCACTGTACTATTGTACTGTACAAGCTGCCAAAGATAAAGACAAGGAGTTGACACCTAGCTATCGCCCAAAGCAGTGATATTGTATTTCTGCAGCTCCTGATATTATATTATCGTATTAATGTGTGCTTGTTCCATGTATAGCTAACCTCTTTCTGAGGGAAAGCCTGGTGATCGTTAACAACGGGAGGTTTGATCCGGTCTAGGCGGAAACCACAAGCCGAAGAAGTGGCGTCGCTTTGTTTTGGTTCCCTCCGTTTTTTCCCCAACCCCTATTAAAATGCTCGAGTAGCCTAGTGGAGTCTTGCCAGTCGCTACGAGTTGGAATAAAAGATGCATATCCCAAACACATTTTTCAAAAGCAAAACTACTCCTCATCAAGGAGTTTATTAGGTAGGCCCTAAAAGTATGTCCTTGAGCGCAGGGGAATTATTTTGGGTTAAAACTGAATCCGGTTTGATAGTTCCGGCAAATTGTAGTCCTTTGAGTACTACAACATGACGTAAAGTGGTTTCCTCTCCCGTCCGGATCAAACCTCGAAAAGTGAACTGATCCCAGACTATGTATAGCAGCCGATCTCAAGAACAAATACGTGGTGGCCTCTCGTCTACATTCCAAGAGTCAGCAGTTCGGCTGCTCTTAAACATCTGCTAGAACTACTTTTAACGATGGCAGTTATGACGTGTGTATGTGTGTGCACGTGCGTGCGTGTGCGTGTTCCCCTCTCTCCACCTGACGCCATCTTGACACACACACACACACACACACACACACACACACACACACACACACACACACACACACACACACACACACACACACACACACTGAGTGTGTGGTGAAGAGGGGGTGTAACACGCTTGGGTGGTCCTGCGCTGTGGGGACACGGTGACGAGCCTCTCTGCACGGGAGTGTCAGTCAGAGGCGTCAATTGGGTATGGCAAGATATGGCAGCTGCCATACCTTGGTTACAGGGGGAAACAAATAAAATGTACTTCTTAAAATGAATTTATCATGCCTGTTGCTAAGGTATGTATGACAACATGACTGGTGTCTTGCACGCGCGCCTTCGCGCAAAAGTTTACAAAATGGTCACTTTAACAAGGTATTATAATTAGGCCTATACAGTATACACGCCACACGTGTATTCTCCCCGTCTTGACAAAATGGTATATTCCCAGGTTCCGTAGGTCGGCTGCACAGGTGCAATGCACCATTGTTAATTGTGGCACATTTACTAACATGCCAAGTTCAGCTGCACTTGAACAGCCGTTGCAGGCTGCCATATCCAGCACAAGAAACCATAGAAACCTGAAAAAAAAAAAAACTGGCGCCACTGAGGGAGAGGGGGACCGAGGAGGGAGTGAGATGCCAGCCTCTGTCATCTGTGGTGTATCACAGCTGCCCCCTCTAAAAGCCTCCGGAAGCTTCCATTTCATCAGGCTTCCTGGATGCCCCGACGGGCTGTCAAAAGTCAACCGCGTGTTCCGCAGAACGCAGCCACGATTTGTACAATTTTCATCGTCAGGCTTAAAAATAGCAACTCAAAAAAAAAAAAAGCAGTAGTGTTTCTTTATGGGCCGGTTTTCATTTCTGGAGTCTTCATTCCTTGGGGTTGATTGGATGTGGCATCTGAATGATTGCCATGGGATTCCTATTAAGCTTAATGTATTCTTTCGTCATACAGCGAGGGAAAGTATGGCCGAGGCCGATCTACAAGCTCGCGGCGTTGGCACATCGCGCCTCATTGCAAGCTTATGGATTGGCTATTTTCAGCACACAAAACCAGCGCACAACGAAGTATAAATCAGGTTTTTGAAAGCCAGTATGGGGTTGGGGGAGGGGGAGAGAGAGAGAGAGAGAGAGAGAGAGAGAGAGAGCAACATATCGTCGTTGTCGGGTGAAACCTTGTATGTCCAAAACCGTTCGTTTTCATCATTTAAAAAAATTAACTAAACTAGTGAAAACAGACGATCAACAAGCACACAACGCACTACTTTTGTGCGACAGTCTTGTCTGATGAAGCAGGGCTTTACTTAGCGAAAAAACGTACACATTTGAAACTTGGAGATACGAGGTTTCTGCCCGACAACGACGATATGCGAGAGAAAGGAAGGAAAATGAATGAGAAACAAGAGCAAGAGGAATGAGAAGAGAGAGAGAGAGAGAGAGAGAGAGAGAGAGAGAGAGAGAGAGGTGGAAGGAGCAAGGAGGGGGGGGGGGGGGGGGGGGGTTGGAGTCGTGATAAGAGGCTGAGAGAGTGATTGAAATGGGATTAGTGCAGACAGGCAGGATGGCTCTGTTAAAACCTGGTCTACACACACACACACACACACACACACACACACACACCAGCATCATGCTAGAACCTACAGTAGTGCATGGATCAGCATCACATTAAACATGGACTATGCACACATGCACACATGCGCGCATGCACGCGCGTGCGCACAGACACACAGCGACATCCTGATAAAAAGCTGGTCCACTAATAGTCCTGCGTCCCGATCAAATCCGGTCTTTCCTGACACAGACCAGGTCCCATTAAAGACGTCTTTATAGCTTTCAATGCGGGATCGACAGCATCCGTGTCACATTAGCCGTTGCTAAATATAATAGCAACATCATTTATTGTTTTGACAAATTTGAAGTTTTTCAGAAAACCTAGTTTGGGATTTAGGAGGCGTTTTTAGGTCTAAATGGTATAAAACCTGGTCTGCTCATAGACCAGCATCCTGATCAAACCTGGGGCCATACAAGGATGTATGTGTGCAGTGTGCCTACACATTAAATATGGCTATTCATGACAGGTCCCTGATGTGAAAAGGGTTGTTTGGTCACAAAGAGTCATGATGAGGAGACATTATTCAGGAGAAATGTGTGATATTTGGTCTGTGTTCTTTCTCCTAATCCATTTTACGGCATCATCAACGTTTGTGAATTTAAATAGGTGTTTGCTGCTCAAGATCAGCTAAGAATAGCGTCGCTGTCGGGTGGAAACCTATGTCCAAAAGCGTTCGTTTTGTATTAACTAACTAAAGTAGTGAAAACTGCCGATCTACAAGTACACGAGGCGTTGTGTGCTTGTAGATCGTCTGTTTTCACTAGTTGTGTGTGATGTCCTTGTATGATGATGCAGGGCTTTACTTTGCGAAAAAAAAAAACGTACAAATTTCAAACTTGGAGATACAAGGTTTCTGCCCGACAGTGACGATAGGCTACTTAACCATTATAATATTTACATGAAATAGATATTTGCTTTTGGTCCTCTGGCAAAACAGAGTTAGAAGAGACATTTACACAAATAAAATACTGTTAAAACAGTAAATTATTCATGCATCCAAGTTCAGTGCACTTTTCCCCCGCTGGTGCAAATCATTATGAATGAATGGGACCATATTTTACCAAAAGACATCTGGGCATCTTTTTCATAAACTGAAGCTGCCACCTGGAGCCAGTGGTGGAAAAAGTACTCATATTTCTTACAGGACAACTTTGTTTTTTTACAACAAGGGTTCATATTTTAGATTGTAATGAGAGAAAAGAAAAGATGAGTGTTAAAATGTTTTCATTTGCTTCGTTCTATTGTTTTATCGCGTTTTATCAGCATGACTAGTGATGCATTTTGCATCATCAGTGATGCGTTTTGCATCATATGATGCAAAACACATCACTAGTATATGCTGAAATACTAAAATATAAAAAAAAACAGATTGAACACAAAAGATAACTCGGGATTGTGTTGATCGTGTCCCAAACAACAATAAAATAAGATAGGGTAGTCCTAGAGGTGAAGTGGCCCTTTAAGAACGTCTGCTAAATGCCTAGATCGTTAACTACTGAACTCATAAAATGCCACAGTTTTGTAGTAAATCAGTATCATACATATCTTGAAGCTGGAGACGTAGGCCTACCGATATTCAGTGATTGGGTCTAATAATCAAAACGAGAACATTATAATGGTGTAAGAAATCTATAAAAAACGAAACATTTCCACGCTGTAAGGCCAGTAAGGGACAAGATGACCCCCGGCCAATTTCATTATCACTGAATACACCTTTAAAGGAGTAGTTCACCAACAAAATGACACTTTTTCTATTGATTACTCATGCCATAGAGACTTGAGTTCAATAATATGTTTTGGTTTTTGTCGCATTCCGAAGACAAAGATGTGATTATGGTATATGTACCCCCTTTGATTCCGGATGGGGACCCAAATGCATGGCCCTGGATGGGGACCCAAATGCATGGCCCTGGATGGGGACCCAAATGCATGGCCCTGGATGGGGACCCAAATGCATGGCCCTGGATGGGGACCCAAATGCATGGCCCTGGATGGGGACCCAAATGCATGGCCCTGGATGGGGACCCAAATGCATGGCCCTGGATGGGGACCCAAATGCATGGCCCTGGATGGGGACCCAAATGCATGGCCCTGGATGGGGACCCAAATGCATGGCCCTGGATGGGGACCCAAATGCATGGCCCTGGATAGGGAAACCGTCAGGGTAAATTTACTATAATCAATGTTTTTGTCTTAGGAATGCGACAATTAAAAACAAAAAATATTATTGAACTCAAGTCTCCATGGCATGGAGTATTCAATAGAGGAAAAAAAAACATTTTGGGGGTGAACTACTCTAGTTCTAAAGTGGTTAATGCATGTTTTATCATGCAAAGTAACTACATTTCAAATAAATGTAGGGGAGTAAAAGTATTGAAAATTGGAAATGCTCAAGTCAAGTCCAAATAACGTCTACTTAAAGGCCCGCTGACACGCCCCGAAATTATAATAGTATGATACAGAATTGGGTTAGGGTTTTCTCTCTGAAAACGGTCTGAAACAGTCTGAAACTCATGTCACAGTGTAATCTGCCCCTCGCTCCCCAACAACAGCTGACCAGCACAGTAAGTAGTCTCAAGTACAGTCAATTAATTTGATTGGCTTATAATTGCGCATTCCCACAATGACATCATAAAAACATTAACTCATATTTTAAGATGACTTTTTAAAGTGACAGTACCCCTTTAGGTGACAGTACCCCCTTTAAGTAAATGTGCTTATTTACTTATTTACACCACTGCCTGGAACACATTACTATGCTCACATACAGTAAACGCATGCACACACAGGCATTCACATCCACAAATAAAATCCCCTCGTATACAGTAGCCAGACTAGACAGACATCCACACCCACATATATAGGTCTATACACACACAAACCCAGACGCACAGCCCAGTGTGTGTATCCATCCAGGGGTGTCACACCAAACTCTGGGCCCTGGGTACAAGCATTCACTCACATTTTATGCTTTAGCTATTGAAAAACAGCAGATATACAAGCTCACAGCGCGGCACCGAGTGCCGCGCTGCGAGCTTGTAGATCTGCTATTTTTGAAAAATCTTGAAAATTTGTCTTTGAAGTCTTTGAATATTTTGAATCCTTTTAAGTGTTTCTACGTCAGTGGTGCTCAAACCTTTTCATGTGAAGGACCCCCAGAATGATATGTATTTGGCCACAGACTCCAATCTCAAAATATTTAGTTCCAGGGACCCCCCCATAAGCAAAATTTGAGTTTCAAATGTTCGCTTAAAAAAAGACACATATTCAAAGATTTGCACACATTTTCATGACTCTTCAAAAATAGCATATCTACAAGCTCGCAGCGCGGCGTGAGCTTGTACTGTATATCTGCTATTTTTCAATAGCTATAGAGTATAAAATAATTAAGGCCCCTCCACCTTGGGCCCTAGTAACTCAGTCCCACGTTTCCCCCCCTTGTGACGCCCTTGTGTGTATCTGTGCAGTATACACACACGCACGCACGCACACATACACACACACACACACACACACACACACACACACACACACACACACACACACACCTCGTTCTTTCTCCAGGATGTGTGTGTACATTATGCAGTGAAAGCTGTTTTCTTCCACCTTGTGTTTTAATCTCGCTCCTGTAGTGTGTGAGTGTGAGCGTGCGTGCGTGCGTGCGTGCGTGCGTGCGCGGGTGCGTGCGTGCCTGCGTGCGTGGGTGTGTGGTTGGACCGCAGACAGGATGCATTGATGATCAGTCTTTAATATTTAGTGAGGCGAACAGTGATGACTTGGCATCTAAACGCCACCGTCTCCTCCCGCCTGCAAAACAAAGTTTTAATGAGAACTTTCCCCAAATCTGAGCCAATAGTGGATTTTTTTTTCTTTTATATATAACTGCTTTCCTGGGCTGAAAAAGCACACATATTTCTTCTCTTCTAATAGCTATATCGTCACTGTCGGGCAGAAACCTCGTATCTCCCAAGTTTCAAATTTGTACGTTTTTTCGCGAAGTAAAGCCCTTCTTCATCATACAAGGCTGTCGCACAAAAGTAGTGAAAACAGCAGATCTACAAGCACACAATGCCTCGCACCGCGAGGCGTTGTGTGCTTGTAGATCTGCTATTTTCACTAGTCTAGTTCCCTTTTTTAAATGATAAAAACAAACGGTTTTGGACATACAAGGTTTCAATCTGACCACGATGATATACTAGGGCACACCTGCGTGTGAGCACCCACAAACACACACACCGACAGACGCTCACACACACACACGCACGCGTACGCTAAAGGCACGCGAGGACACACGCTCAAACGCAAACACCGGTCTTCAGAGGCTGTACACAAAATCCTATATTTGTATTGAGATTTTCCTCCCTGCTGTATCTGCTGCAACCCTGCAATCACACAGCCAGCTCCCTGCTCTGTAATCAAATGAACACTCAGACCCACTTGCAACTGCTGCACTTGCTGTGCAGTGTGTTTGTGCGTGCGTGCGTGCGTATGTGTGTGTGATCAAACACCATACACAACTGCCTGTTGTGCCGCACTGGATTATGGATCCCTGTTGCGACGATGGCCTGTTTATCTGCTGAGAACAGACAATACACTGATTGGTGTGTATCAATATGTTGCGTGCGCGCGCGTGCTTCTGTATCTATATGTGTGCGGGGCGTGCAAATTATGATGACTGTGTGTGTGTGTGTGTGTGTGTGTGTGTGTGTGTGTGTGTGTGTGTGTGTGTGTGTGTGTGTGTGTGTGTGTGTGTGTGTGTGTGTGTGTGTGTGTGTGTGTGTGTGTGTGTGTGTGTGTGTGTGTGTGTGTGTGTGTGTGTGTGTGTGTGTGTGTGTGTGTGTGTGTGTGTTTAAGCTGGTAGTTTTCCTCTCGGAGTCTCATCAGTTCATCTTCTCCGCTGTGTGCAGTAAATAGCTTCTCCGGCGCGTTGAGAAATGGCACAATTATCCCCCGCCGCTGAAATATGGGCCAGGATGCAGTCTGCACGCACGCACAGCACACACGCACGCTCAAACTGTGTGTCGTGAGCTTCTCACACTCACACAGACTCTGGCACACGTGCACTGCGAGCCTGCAGAGGGTTGTGCGCACTCCTGCACGTGCACGCCATGCGTATACAGTATATACAAGCTCGCCGCGAGAAGGGAGAGTTAGGTTTATACACATGTGCAAACAGGCGCGTACCGGGCCTTATACGCACATGCATGTATGCATATTGGCGTTGTTGGGTGGAAACCTTATACTGTATGTCCAAAACTGTCAGTTTTGTATTTATTTAAAAAAATGATTTAAAACTAGTGAATAGCTGATCTACAAGCACACGCCTCATGCCGCGAGGCGTTTTGTGCATATAGATCGGCTATTTTCACTAGTCCTGTGCGGCGAAGCAGGGCCTGGCTTTACGAAAAAAAAACAAAAGCTTGGAGATACGAGGTTTCTGCTCGACAGTGATGATATACCGTTGTTTCCTGTCGAGATTGGCACATTTCACCCAGGTTTTGTCATCTCACTCACGTCACTTTGTCTGCTGCTGACCTCACTCAGCAACGAAATAAACAGAAAATAAACTCAAATTCAAATAAAACAATTCACAGGAGGCAAGAAGCAGTGATCACCCCATGATGTGCACTGCAATGTAGTTTCAAATGCACTACATTGCAGGCGCTTTTTGAGAGTGAAAAAATAAGAAGACACGTACGTGTGACATGTGATCTGGGCAGCTTGCCCCAGGAAATGTGCCAAGCTCAATAGGGAACAATGGTACTCACATCGTACATAGATTAACAAATTAAGCCCTATACTTTATACTTAGGATATACAAAGGCAAACTAAAATGTGTCTTTTTGGGAGGGGGGCTTTTTGCCCTCCTCCCCTTTCTTTAAACAAATAGTCAATTTGTAGGTCAAAGGAATGAACCAGACCCCCTGGTGTGCCTTTGTCTTGCTGGGGGCAGGATATCACCAATTATGACCGAATACAGAGGAATATGACAGAAAATCTTTCCAACGGTATATATAGCCTACAATAATGTGGGTATATGCCCAGTATCCATGTAAAATAGCAGTCATATAATCTACCCGTATACGTCCGATAATCTCTCTTTTCACCCAGTGATACACACACACACGCTTGCTTGCATTGAAGCACGCATATACACAGACACGATCACGAACAGGCACACACGCCGGCACGCACTCACGCACGCATACACGATGCCGCACTAGTAACGCGCCCCCAGTAACACACACTACACTACAAGCGTGTGATTAATCCTAGAGCCCGCTTTGGAAGCAAGCAGTCCTTCCTAATGTGTGCCCCCCCCTTCCTCCCCTCCCCTCCCCTCCTCCACTGTAAATGAATGGTGAAAAGGTTATCAGAAAAACGGTCACACTGCAGGGACCTGTTATTTACCTCATTATTACACCAGGCACACGCGCACACACACACGCACGCACGCACGCACGCACGCACGCACCCGCACGCACGCACGCACGTACGCAC
This sequence comes from Nannobrachium achirus, assembly GCF_963921795.1. Taxonomy (NCBI): domain Eukaryota; kingdom Metazoa; phylum Chordata; class Actinopteri; order Myctophiformes; family Myctophidae; genus Nannobrachium; species Nannobrachium achirus. The sequence goes on from NC_137819.1 coordinate 59,644,431, forward strand.
GCACGCACGCACGCACGCACACACGCACACGCGCACACGTGGATGTGTTGCGCGGTCTTGTTGTTCCACTGAGAAAAACGGCGCGTCGTTCTTCATTGCAGAGCACGGCGCCAATTAGCCACATTAACCCTGGTGTCACTACCTTCAGTACCTTGAGAAAAAACAAAAATACTGCTTGCTAAAATAGTGTAGATTTGCAATTTTTGCTAATTGTCCCGTGACAAAGTATGTAGCGCTCAAGAAGAGGTTAATCAATGAGAGCTGCCCCGGCCGACGTTCATTTTCTATCGACACTGACTTCCTTTCGACGTTATAATTTCTTCTCGATATGCATTTTTCCCTCAATAGCTGACCTTTATCGATTTTGACGGTGCGGTTTTCTGACTAGTTCAAATATTTTTGCAACATAAGTGACCTCAAAGCGAGTATTTGTGTTGCCTTTGGACCGCTGGAAAGAAATGTGTGGGTCCTGCAAATGTCAAGGGGGCCTAACATTCATTTGAAGAAGCTGGCCATACAAGTAATGTTATTAACCTCAAGTGATTTCACTTTCCAATGGCTTCTGACATTTGGGCCACTTTGCAAATTGCCGGGTTGCAACCAAACTGTGAGATTATGGAAAAACGAGGCATGGACATTAAACACGCGACAGCAAGGGGGCCGACCCCAATCAAAGGTCCTAAAAAAAAGTCATTTATTTCTAAAGGATAGGAATCTAAAATGCCCTTTTCTTTTCTCTTCTTTTTTCACAGGTATGGAAAAATAGTGTCAACCAAGGCCATCCTGGACAAGAACACAAACCAGTGCAAAGGTATGTGAGCGATCTCCTCTCTGTCCCGTGTTCCTCCTAAGCGACCGTCTCTCTGGGGGCGTGACGCCAGTCCCAGCGTAGGTGATCACACCAGCAGCGGTGTCATAAATCAACGATTCAGTGAGAAGGCTGCGTGAACAGCCCGCTGTAGGATGCCACTGACCTCTCCTTCCTCCCCTGACGTCCAGAGGAGAAGCGTGCGTGCTCATCACCAGGGACATGCAGAGAATGTTAGAGAGGCAGGGGCAGAAATTCCTAAAAGGGCCTGATAGATATAAATTATGATACATAATTGTATGATTTGTGTATGAGGCTCATATGACCATATAAGGTTATATTCTATGAACTACTCTGAACAGTATAGGAGACCATGTTTTGGTCATACTGTAAGTTCAGGGGAGTGGATTACAGGTCATACGAAATAATGTTTTGGTTATACTGTATGTCACTAGTGGAAAGTTACCAACACTACGTGTCTCTGTCTTCTTGTTATGATCTGGGAACGAATCAATGAGTCCCACGATCTTGTCTGTCATATACTGTACTCTTTATATACTGTATGTTAACTTCCATCTGGGAAGAGAGAGAATTACCAAGCTGCCACTAGGATGGTAAGCTCACTGTATTGTCTTCCTTGTCTGACTCTCTTCAAATACGGCAATTTATTGATAGTCCTTTGGCTCGTCTCTGTCTTATTTTGGTTATGGATTTATCCATATCCATATTTATTTAAGTTATCTAACAATTTTGGTGAACATATTCACCAAAATAAAGAATATTCAATTCTTTCAACATAAGATGCTGCATTCAAGTTCAGGGCGGGGTTGCACCAGCTGTTACTAAGTTATAACGTAGCCTAGTTGTAACGTAAATGGCTTCTAAGTCAAGACTTACGCATTACTAAAATGTCAGGTGTTGCACCACACAAATTTGTTCTTACGTATCTCTAAGTAACAACTAAATATTTACACCACCCCTTGGGCAGCACTAAGTCTTTACTAAGAACCTATCTCTATGGGAGTAGAGCAACTTCACTACTAACGTGGCACGGTGGCAGACAATATTATATCGGCTATATAATTAATTCAACAATGAAACGACCCATCTGTTTAAAACATACATTAAGCCCTATATACATTTCGGACATTTGAAAATAGCCGATCTACAAGCTCACGATGTGTCTGCTATTAATAGAGTATTTCTATATTGCAGGATTGATACTTTTTTAATTCATTTGAGTACTTTTCAACCACTGCATACAGCACAACAGCGAATTACGCGCTCTCTTCCAATGTGTCTCCAAATATACTTCACAACGGGGGGAAATGTATGAGGCCAATATAATTTGTGATACAATCCGTTTGCAGGGCAGTGCGCAGGGATGCGCTCGCCCTGTGCACGCATATCAGTGACATGTGTACATGCCAGTGGAGAGACGGAGCTCTCTGTCTGTTGACAAAAGACGATACAAGCTTTATTTCCTTACTAGAAACAGTTCGTTTTCATTGGATTCGGGAGCTATGACGTCATTTTATGCGACTATACTGTACATTACTTTAGGAACAGTCTACGCATTACTAGTTATGTTATGCCTTAAGCAGTCGTGGTGCAACACCTGTTAGTAACTCACTTAGTTACAAACTAACTAGTAGTTACTAAGCCTCTAGTAAGGACTTTACTCCCTAACTTAGGACAGAACTTACGTTCTGGTGGTGCAACTGGCCCCTGGAGAGTTTGGACAAGGCAATTCTCTTGAATTCCGCCTTCACGTATGGTATGGAAAGAGGGGCATTTGCGTTTCTTTCACCTTAGTAAAAACTGCATTCGTTGTCTTGAGAGGGCACTTTTTACACACGGATAAAAGGGCGGGGGCTCAAGCCCCCTTTGATGTCTATGTGTGCACGTGCCTGCTCATTACAGTCCATGTAGTTAAACGGTGTGCTTAGTGGTGAAGACGCGAGTGGCGCGTTTTCAAAGTGTTTTGCAGAGTTCGTGCGGTCGGATGCGCGGGCTCATTTGCGTGGGCCCTCGCATGGTTGGCTAACTAGACTAACTGTCGGCATTGGACAAACATGAATTACTAGTTGTGTCACTCTGGCCTCCTTATTGTAAATACATTTCTCCTCTGCACTGCTAATGGAACAGACCGGCTCGAGTGGCTGAGAGTGTGTTTTAAAGAGAGATGGATATCGTCGTTGTCTGGCAGAAACCTCGTATCTCCAAGTTTCAAATGTGTACGTATTTTCACCGATAAAGCCCCGCTTCATCATACAAGGCTGTTGCACAAAAGTAGTGAAAACAGCCGATCTGCTATTTTCACTAGTTTAGTTCATTTTTAAAATGATAAATACAAAACGAACGGTCTTGGACATACAAGGTTTCCACCTGACAACGACGATATGGTCAGAGTGTGTGTGTGTGTGTGTGTGTGTGTGTGTGTGTGTGTGTGTGTGTGTGTGTGTGTGTGTGTGTGTGTGTGTGTGTGTGTGTGTGTGTGTGTGTGTGTGTGTGTGTGTGTGTGTGTGTGTGTGTGTGTGTGTGTGTGTGTGTGTGTGTGTGTGTGTTAGCGGGAGTAGGAGAGAAAAAAAAGATTAGTCTTGTACTTGCCCCGAGGTGTCTGAGAACGCTGTTTAAGACCTATTGAAGTTTCCATCAATACTTTTAATTGCTTTCCGAGGCTTCCCGGGGTTCCAGAGGGTGGCGTCTCAAGGTGAGCCTCCCTCCTTAACCTGTTCCCCACATCTCCATCGATCCTGTCAGCCAGGCACCGGGGCCAAAATGTCGAGGAAGAGCAGAGCCTTCCTCTTTTCATCACTCCAAAAAGCTTCCCCTGATTGGCTGGGAGGAGCGGACCCGCCGTGTGGTGATGAGAGGGCGGGGGAAGACCCCGGCGCTTGTTAGCGGAGCGGGGGGACTTGGGGGTCACTGAGTGGATGAGAGAACAGACGCAGAGAGAGAGAATGGAGGGGAAGGTGGGAATAGAAAGAGACTTGGTGTGGTGAGCTGAGTGAGAGAGACAGAGAGGGGGAGAGGTGGACCAAAACGGAGGGGCGCAATAGTTAATCAATTTAAGAATTGCTTCTATAAGGATATTGATAATTTGATGAAATAATGGATTTCTTTTTATATATCGTCACTGTCGCGCAGAAACCTTATATCTACACATTTTCACATTTGTACGTTTTTTTTTTCGTGAAGTAAAGTCATGCTTCATCAGACAAGGCTGCCACACAAAAGTAGTGAAAACAGCTGATCTACACCACGAGGCGTTGTGTCTGCTGTTTTTGAGAACCACATATTGAAAAATAGCAGATCTATTGTCGGGTGGAGACCTTGTATGTTCAAAACCGTTCGTTTTGTATTTATCATTTTAAAAATGATTGAAACTACTTTTGTTCGACAGCCTTGAATGATGAAGCAGGGCTTCACTTTGCGAAAAAACTTTGAAATTTGAAACTTGGAGATACGAGGTTTCTGCCCGACAGTGACGATATATACAGCATATATTATTTTTCACGTTTTCAAAATGTGCGGAAATAGCAGATCTACAAGCTTCAACATTCGATCGACCAACTGTGCATCTGTCCGACGTATGGGATATAAACAGTGGTTACTCTTAACCAGCTTGTAGATTTGCTATTCTTGAAAAATCGTGAAAAACAAACAAACAAAAAAAAAAAAAACGCTGGGTTGGACCATGCAGCCGTCAGTCCTCTGTCTCTCTCTCTCTCTGGCTCCAGCTGTCAGGGCCAGGCCCGGGTCGGGTGGAGCTCCTCCAACTGGAGCCTTGCAGCAGACCAGTGGAGAGAGAGAGAGAGAAGTGCTGTTGTTGAGTGGGAGGCCATGTTTCCCACTACCTCACTGCGCTGGTATGCAGAGAGAGTCACTGGGATGCCAAGACCTGGGAGTAGAAACGGACCCGTTTCTTTACGAGTGGAAATGATGGTCCTGCCCTGTACCCAGCAGGAGTTATGGATGTACTATGTACGCTGTGTGTGTGTGTGTGTGTGTGTGTGTGTGTGTGTGTGTGTGTGTGTGTGTGTGTGTGTGTGTGTGTGTGTGTGTGTGTGTGTGTGTGTGTGTGTGTGTGTGTGTGTGTGTGTGTGTGTGTGTGTGTGTGTGTGTGTGTGTGTGTGTGTGTGTGTGTGTGTGTGTGTGTGTCCATGCATGACATGTTTTGTATGATCTATCCCTTATTAAACATTAGTCCCATTCATTACGTGAAAATGAGTAGCTATGTTCCTTGTTGAAATGATAACCTCACAAAATCACCCATTCATCAAAATTCATACGCGGAACATTTTTAATATACAATATATATATATATTTGTTGTCGGGTGGAAACCTTGTATGTCCAAAACGTTCGTTTTGCATTTATCATTTTAAAAAATGATTTAAACTATATTGAAAACAGCCGATCTACAAGCACACAACGCCTCGCGGTGCGAGGCGATGTGTGATTGTAGATCTGCTGTTTTCACTACTTTTGTGCGACGGCCTCGTACGATGAAGCCGGGCTTAGCTTAGTGAAAAAATTACAAATTCTAAACTCGGAGATACAAGGTTTCTGCCCGACATCGGCGATGTACAGTATTATTTTTCACGTTTTCAAAATCTGCGGAAATAGCACATCTACAAGCTTCAACATTTGATTGACCAACTGTGCCGCTGTCCGACGTTTGGGATAGAAACAGTGGTTACTCCTAACCATGCAGCAGCTGCAGTCTGCAGTTATATGGTATGGTAATGATCTATGCATGTAAAAAGCCCTCTGTAAACTCCTCACCGCCTCGTGTTGGCTTCTGTCCTTTCACAAACAGTCTGCTGTCGTTTGCCTCATTCGTCTCCACTTGATTTGTGCTTTTTTACCCCTATTTCTCCCCAATTTAGTCGTTATATGCCAATTATTTCCTCCCCACAGTCCACACACACATGTTGTGTGTTGTTACTGCTGTTGTATCCTACTGTGTCACCTGCCAGTGCATCCCCCACCGGGAGGACATGGAGACCTACTCCTCCCACCCACCGCCTTCCTCTCCACTTTCCAGGGGTTTTCAGGAAACCAATCATGTTCTCACATTATATACTAGTAAGACGCCCTAAGGGCGAGAAGCGCTTTGGCATGGGATCAATTTTGCAAAGAATTCAGCGCGCTGATATGGGCATTCCCAGATATGACAAGGACAGAATTTGCAAGTGTCTTCTAGGCCAGGGTTCCCCAATAGGCGACCCGCGGGCCATTTGCGGCCCGCAGGGGGCTACTGTCTGGCCCCCACCAACCCCAGTAATAATGGTGGTATAAGAGCAGCAACAACACTAGTATATCGTCGTTGTCGGGTGGAAATCTCGTATCTCCAAATGTGTATGTTCTATCGCAAAGTAAAGCCCTGCTTCATCATTCAGCAGATCTACAAGCACACAACGCCTCGCAACCGCGAGGCGTTGTGTGCTTGTAGATCGGCTGTTTTCACTAGTTTAAATCATTTTTAAAATGATAAATGCAAAACGAACGGTTTTGGACATACAAGATTTTCACCCGACAACAACGCCACCGTCGCCCCCTGCAATGTTGTGGCCCTCGGCTTGGTACCCTAGACATAATTCGGCCCTTGGGGAAAACTAATTGGGGAACCCTGGTCTAGGCCATATATGGAGATTGGAGATGACTGACGTCTGACATCATAGATGTCTGACATCATAGACCACATGAGACTGACACAATATGTCCATATATGGGCATCTGACATCATACTGTAGATGTCTCTCGTCATAGACCACATGAGGCTTAACGTTGATGACATCAGGGTATTAGTGTGGTTGCCGTAACAGGGCATCATCTGGGAATGCCCATAAATGGACATATTGTGTCAGTCTCATGTGGTCTATGGGGAATGCCCATAAATGGACATATTGTGTCAGTCTCATGTGGTCCCAATTTGCAAGTGTCTTGGCCATATATGGAGCATGAGGTGTGACAGACGAGAAAGACAGACTGACGGACATGAGCTCATGAGCTGCACATCCGTTTTCATACTAAATCGTGACCTATGGTCGCAATCAATCATTTTTACTTCAACAAGAGAATAGCCTTGTCCAAACTCTCCTGAACAGCATGTTATGTTAAAAGAATTGCCCTCTCTGTGTAGAAATTGCCAAATCTTGATTGTGTTTAGTTTAGTGTGGTATCAAGTACCGAAAATGGCAGAGCTCACAAGTGAGCTTGGAGCTCTGCACGTCCCTGCGGCTACGCAGTATGCTGGTATATGTGAACGTCAGGCAAATGTCCAGGTGGACGACTGGACGTTATTGGTCTGCTGTTGCATCAGTTTAGTACCGACTGCAGTGGACAGCGGTTTGTTTATGATGGTCTGCCTTTAGGCTTCAAGTTGGTAGCATCTTGTTTATTCCTTGTTGGTGACAACATGTCAGCGTCACACTACTTGTTGATGTGTGTTCACTGTCCAAAGAACTGTCTCCATAACAGTCAGTCTGGTTGTACCAAAATGATGTAACCATAGTCCTTAATTACAGTATTTCACTTCGTCTCACATCGTGCACATTTATCATTATATAAATACAAATCATCTAAGCATATTTAGCTTGCTGCTTAGCAGAAATGGCATTTTAAAATATATTTTCTTGAACGGAAATGCCAGCTTCCATTGCTCTCCGTTCAGGAGCTGTAGTTCCAGACTATGTAGCATTCGGAGATTGTGGAATAGTTGTCTGGCTACGCAAGACTAGGTATACGGTAAGTTGACAGGATATGGGGATCAGGACTCGAACCCGCGACACGCTGACATGCTGTATATTAGCAGCCTAAGTGCCTGGACCATGCACTACGCCAGTGGTCCAGGCCTGCCCTGTGCCTTTTCATACACAATAGGCCTACTGTCATCACTTGATCCAGACAGACCAGAGAGATATGGGGAGGTACTGTACAGTAGGGGGGTGGTTCTCGAACTTTTAAATGTCAAGGTCTCCTCTAACGCAGGGGTCTTCAACAGGGGGTCCGGGACCCCTAGGGGGTCCTCAAGGTTACTACAGGGGGTCCTCCAAATCTTTGTGTGATAGAAACCTTTTTCTCCTTTTTTATATGCATGCACTTGAACCCCAGCGTCCATATTCTGAGAACTTTAGCCAAAAATAGCAGATCTACAAGCTCACAACGCCTCGCAGCACGAGGCGTTGCAAGGAGGTTTGGTGTAGAAGGGAAAAAGAGCAGACCAAGTACAGAGTGAAAGGTCAAGTTTATTAATTATTGACGGTTCAAGTGGTTAAATCTAAATCTACAAGCGCATAACGCCTCGCGCTGCGAGGCGTTGTGAGCTTGTAGATCTGCTATTTTTTGGCAAAGAGGTTTGGTGTAGAGGGAAAAGAAGAACAGTCTAGTAGGTATTGACAGTTCAAGTGGTTCAATATATGAAAACACACCTTAATCCAGCCTACACAGATGATAGTGCTGTCAAGTCTAAATTGTATAAGAAATAACCCATGTGCATTTTTAATCTGCATCTATACGATATGTCGTGGGGGTCCCTGCTTCGATCCTCTCTCTCTCAACTAAGGGGTCCTTGGCCTGAACACGTTGAAGACCCCTGCCCTATTAAAGGTACCCAGAATCCACTTTGAGCATGGCAGAGATCTGCGCTCTGCCCGGGTGCACCTTTCTAGTCTGTTGGGGACGTATTCAGACCCATACAGTTATTGCGACCGTAGGTCGCATTTACTATCAAACCCTGCACAAAGTGTAAGTCTGTCTGTCACACCTCACACGTCACACTCTTGCCCTGCTCATATCTCCGCAACCGTTGCCCCGATCCATGCCAAATTTTGCACACACACTCCTTACCTGCCAAACTACAACCTCCAAGGACCCCCGGAGCTCCAGGGACCCCCAGGTCCCTGGGGGACCCCCAGATGTAAAAAATGACCAAATGTGCTAAACTGACCAAATGACCACCCCAACGGGGCTGCTCACGGGGAATTCCCGGGGACCACCGACTCCTGGTGCTCCAGAACGGATGCAAAAGTGGTGGCGCCCCCGGTGGAGGACCCCCTACACTGCAGCTCACATAAAATGCCGTAACTCCGGCTAGGAGCGACCGGGACAGCCGGGGCCGGTACCTATTCGTCCGCCTTGCCGGCGCGGAGACCCCACCCCTCATTTCTCACATGGCCCTCTTCTAGCGCCACCATGAGGCCGATTCTTGCAAAACACATTTTTGCCCTAAAATCACGCAAATCGGTACACAGTATGTCTACACTCATCCCATCAACATGAATCTCTCCCATATAGCGCCACCTCCAGGCCGATTTTTAAAAACACATTTTTGGACACTGCTCCTACAGATTTTGCCCTAAAATCACGAAAATCACTACACAGTATGTCTACACTCATGTCATCAACATGGATCAGGAAGATTTTGGCAAAACACATTTTTGCCCTATTTGTGGAGATAAGTGACCTACGGTCGCTTATCTCCCGATTAGGGAGTCTTACTGGTTATGTTATGTTGGGCTGTTGGATCCAGTGATGATCGTTGTCATGCTGTTTATATGCTTTGGTGATGTCAGTCAAGTGCTTTCACGCCAATAAAGCTCGCTCATTTGACTGGCCTTAATTGAATTGATAGAACATTAGAGACAGAGAGAGAGAGAGAGAGAGAGAGACAGAGAGGTACTCTACTGTACTGTACTGTAAGCGTGGGAGTTAAACTGCTGCGTCGCGAGAAAGGCAAATAACAGCAATGTGTTTTTGCTGCACGCGGTTCAGGTGTTATAGCGGAGTGCACGCAACAACAAAGCTATGACGCCCACACACACACGCACGCACGCACGCACGCACGCACGCACGCACGCACGCACACACACACACACACACACACACACACACACACACACACACACACACACACACACACACACACACACACACACACACACACAGTCCCCTCCATCTGCCTGGGGAGCGCTAGGTTCCTGTAGCAGCAGCCATCTATCAATCCTACTAGCTTCACAGCACGTCTCCTCTCCATCTCCCTGGCGCTGACTCACTCCACTCCTTTGCTTTCTCTCTCTCTCTCTCTCTCTCTCTCTCTCTCTCTCTCTCTCTCTCTCTCTCTCTCTCTCTCTCTCTCTGTGCACGTGCACGTGCACTGACGTGCGACGGAGCCCAGTACAAATGGAACAGGAAACTGAGAAAAGGGCTTTAGGGCTGTCGAGCACTGTGGGTTAAGGGAGATCATCCATCCAACATCCATCTCTCTCTCGCTCTCTCTCTCTCTCTCTCTCTCTCTCTCTCTCTCTCTCTCTCTCTCCCAAAGCCCCTAACTGGCTCGTTTGCCCTCCCGTGCCCGGAAGGGGCAGCGGAGGCATTTGAAATAAAGCAGGACCAGAAGTATTTTTTCTTCCTTTTTTTTTGTTTTCCTGTCGGTAGGAAATGACCTCTGCAATTTAACCCATTTAGAATTATTGAATGCTTTAACCATTGACAAAATGGCAGATCTACAAGCTCACAGCGTGGCACCGAGTGCTGCGCTGCGAGCTTGTAGATCTGCTACTTTTGAAAAAGTCATGAAAATGTGTGCAAATCTTTGAATATATGTATTTTTTTAAGCGAACGTTTGTAACTCAAATTTTGCTTCTGGGTGGTCCCTGGAACTCAATATTTTGAGATGGGGGGTCCGTGGCCAAATACGTATCATTTTGGGGGTCCTTCACATGAAAAGGTTTGAGCTCCACTGACATAGAAACATAGGATTTAAAAAACAAAAAAAAACCTTCTAAAGACACTTATAGAATCGGGTCAAAATTCTAATTTTCACAATTCTTCAAAAATAGCAGATCTACAAGCTCGCAGCGCGGCACTCGGTGCCGCGCTGTGAGCTTGTAGATCTGCTATTTTTCAATAGTTAAAGCATAAAATAATAATACGCAATAATGCGTACCCGTTCTGAAGGGCTTAAAGGACCTCCGCTCTCCTCAGATAAGGCGTCCCCGTGCCGGGGCTCACCAGAGGCCTCACACGCTGATGCTCGGCTCCGCGCCACGGCCCCGCCCCGCCCGCCCGGCCACCGCCCGCTGCGCGGGATTGTGGGAGATACAGATTAGATCTTGGAGATAGTGGCAGCGTCTCTCTCTCTCCTCGCGGCACGTTTTGTTTCTCTGCCCTGCCGTCCACTTTGGACGATGACCATCGCTGCGGAAAATCACAAAGGACTCGTACTGTATAGCAGTGGTTCTCAACCTTTTCAGGCCACGACCCCCAAAATAATCATATTTTAACTGGGGACCCCTCCCACCCTGACGAGCACTAAGAGTTGAGGCATTACATTTTGTATAACACGGTTCTATTGTGAAAATAGCAGATCTACATGCTCACAACGCCTCACAACGCGAGGCTATTTTCACAATTTCAGCCTCTAATATTTGACGATTTGGCCAATGTTTAATTTGTCATTTCAGAGGTATTAAAAAGTACTCAAATTGTCACTTTAGAAATGTGCACATACCCAATATACACATAAACTTTATGTTGGTTCTATACTGTTGAGTGACAAAACAATGTTGCACATTAAAGGACCACTTCACCTCTGGGACAACCAGATCTTATTTTATTGTTGTTTGGGACACGATCAACACAATCATTATTTAATCGTTATTTTCTGTGTTTTTAGAAATGTTTGTATTCCACATGCTACAACTGGTCATGATGCGTTTTGCATCATATGACCAAACAACAATAAAATAAGATCTGGTTGTCCCAGAGGTGAAGTGGTCCTTTAACCCATTTGTAGCCGATCCCGAGAATACTCGTGAAAAATACTCGAGTACTCGGAGTGCCGATCCCGAGTATACTTGCGTAATATACTGTATATACAGTAAAGCTGGCAATCTTACCGTACGGTCCGTTGGAAAGTCCTGGCACGATTGGACTCACCGATTCATCATCATCGCGGATCCACGTGCACAAAATAGTAATCCCTTAACATGGTAGCCAAAAAACACTTTTGAAGCCAAGGATAGCATTAGATTCTCGCTATTATAACACAAGCTGAAAGGGAACGATTGGCCATTACTCCATTCGCATGGCATGATGATCACTTCCGGTGAATGACGTCATGACGTCAAACAGGAAATGTTTGCGCAATCGACTTCTGGCCTTCAAAATAAGAGACTGGCCGCGGACGGAGCAGGCGAAAGGCGCGCTGGACATTTAACCCGTTCATGTCTGGAGCACTAAATGGGTTAAGTTAATCATCTGGGGACCCCCCAAATTAATTTGGCGACCCCCCCCCTGGGGGTCCCGACCCACAGGTTGAGAACCACTGCTGTATAGAGACGGGCTAATTGTACAGTATACGTTGTGTGTGGGTCCTGTGGCAACAATGTCTTTTTTTAACCCATTAAAGGTAGGGTACAGTTAAGTCTATACAAAATGTAATGCCTTCTAAATCAATAGTTCTCACACTAAAGAATGGCAGATCTACAAGCTTGCAGCGTGATACGAAGTGACGCGCAGTGAGAGCTTGTATATCTGCTATTTCTTATAGCTGCAACGCAAAACTCTAAAGAGCAGATGCTTGCTTTCCCGGTTTGTTTTAAACAACATATATTTTTTGTAAATCGTCTAAATATCAGTCTCCTTTAATCAGGCTTTGGAAACATCCCAGCTGCTGCACATTACGAGGCTGAGTGGAGAGAGGATGTGCGAATTTCCTGTCGTGCGCGATATTAATACGAGTCAGCCCTGTGTTATTATTGTGACTGCAGTGTTTTATGTGATTCTTCTTTTTTTACGCAACAATCCTGGATCTGGTTTTGAGGAGGAGGAGAGAAAAAGAGAAGGGCTTTCAAGTTTGCGAGGTCACTCGAGTTCAGCAACAATTGCGTCGACGCTTCTAAATTTACTGCGACATTTGTTTAACACTCTTCCCACCGAGCCTCCCATATGTAAATGTTTAGCCTCGTTTGTTGTACGCTCGACAATCAAAACCCCCTTGATCGATCTTGCATCGGAGCCCGCATATTAACCCATTCAGAACGGGTACACAGTATCGTGTATTATTATTTTATACTTTAACTGTTGAAAAATAGCAGATATACAGATATATAGCAGATATTGTAGATCTGCTATTTTTGAAAAATCGTGAAAATTTGAATTTTGATCCAATTCTTTTGAATCCTTCTAAGGTTTTTTGGAAAAACCTATGTTTCTATGTCAGCAATCTGGCCAGCCATCGCCAAAGAAAAAGGTCCTTTTCACTTAACTGGAGCTCGGTTAGTCTGTTCTTGAGAGACTATTATGTCAGTGGTTCTCAAACTTTTTCATGTGAAGGACGCCCAAAATGATATTTATTTGGCCACGGACCCCGGATCTCAAAATATTTAGTTCCAGAGACCACCCAGAAGCAATATTTGAGTTACAGACGATCGCTTTGAAAATACATATATTCAAAGATTTGCACCCATTTTCACGACTTTTTCAAAAATAGCAGATCTACAAGTTCGCAGCGCGGCACTAGTTAAAGCATCCACTAATTTTAGGCCTAAATAGGTTAACCCTGTGTGGTGTGTAATTGAAGTGGGGGACTGTTAGTAGTCGGGGGAAATCTTCAGAAATAGTGTCATATCCTGGAATAAATTCCTTACCAAAATATTTCTTCACCAATGACGTGTTTGTAAAGGTGTCTTGTAAGACATCTCACAAAGACTGAAATTCAGCTGCTAGGGAAACTGAATTTCAGTCTTTGTGAGATGTGTTACTAGACACCTTTACCAACACATTGGTGAAGACATTTTTTGGTAAGGAATTTATTCCAGGACTTTTTAAGATATCCCCCGACTAAAGGATCGAAAGCGCAGTGCAGCAGCCCGAGCGTCACGTGACGAGGGGAATTAATGGAGAAGCATCGGCGCTGTTGCTTCCTATAAAGCCAGATTTATTAGCTACACGAATGGCTGCGTGGAATATTGCACGACTCCGAGCATAAATATCTATTGATGAACGAGGTGGAGGGCTGCTTCTCATTGTCTCGTGTGTGTGTGTGTGTGTGTGTGTGTGTGTGTGTGTGTGTGTGTGTGTGTGTGTGTGTGTGTGTGTGTGTGTGTGTGTGTGTGTGTGTGTGTGTGTGTGTGTGTGTGTGTGTGTGTGTGTGTGTGTGTGTGTGTGTGTGTGTGTGTGTGTGTGTGTGTGTGTGAGAGTGTGTGCGTGCGTGTGCGCGTGAGAGGACAGAGAGAGAGCGAGAGAGAGAGCGCTGTTTGCACCCATTATTGGTTTCTCATTAGAGGGCCGAGATGTAAACATTAGTCAGAGTGTTGTACCGGGGGGCCAGGCTCCGCCCCCTCCCCCCCTCCCTCCCCCCGCCTCCCATGGAAGTGAATTATGGCCTCGACGAGCAGCTCAACTGAAGTGCGTCCAGCTACGCAGGGACCTCGTCCAAAAACTCGACCCCCTCGCAGCTATAGCTCGTCCCAGAGGAGCGAGAGAGAGAGAGAGAGAGAGAGAGAGAAAGGAGAGGAACAATTGAGGGAGAAGGTTTCGTCGTTTCCCGCTCGGCGCATATGTTTTAACGACACTCAATTAGTAATTTCGGAGCGATAATCACATTGATTGGGACGGATCCAGAGCCCCCCCCACCCCACACACACACACACACACTCCCCTCCCTCCTGTGTTCCAGTAAGCAGGGCCGAGGCTCGTCCAAGTTGGCGTCCCACCAATAAGCAGGCATCTGATTGGCCACGGCGCGCTCGTTGTAAATATAGAAGGCGGGTCACCCGGCGTCCGCATTCCTGCCTCCTCTCTGACCTTTCGGTGTGCGCGCTCCACTTCCTGTGCTGCCTGTGTGTGTGTGTGTGTGTGTGTGTGTGTGTGTGTGTGTGTGTGTGTGTGTGTGTGTGTGTGTGTGTGTGTGTGTGTGTGTGTGTGTGTGTGTGTGTGTGTGTGTGTGTGTGTGTGTGTGTGTGTGTGTGTGTGTGTGTGTGTGTGTGTGTGTGTGTGTGTGCGTGCGTGCGTGCGTGCGTGCGTGCGTGCGTGCGCGCGCGCGCGCGCGCGTGCGTGCATGTGCGCGTGCCACTCTGCTCCCAAGTATCTCCACACAGCTCATCCTTAAACCCATTTAGGCCTAGAATTATTGAATGCTTTAACCAGTGAAAAATAGCAGATATACAAGCTCGCAGCGCGGCACTCGGTGCAGCTTGTAGATCTGCTATTTTTGAAAAAGTCGTGAAAATGTGTGCAAATCTTTGACTATATGTTTTTTCAAAGCGAACGTTTGTAACTCAAAGTTTGCTTCTGGGTGGTCCCTGGAACTGAATATTTTGAGATGGGGGTCCGTGGCCAAATTCATATCATTTTGGGGGTCCTTCACATGAAAAGGTTTGAGAACCACTGACATAGTAGTCTCTCAAGAACAGACTAACTGAGCTCCAGTTGAAGTGAAAAGGACCTTTTCTTTGACGATGGCTGGCCAGATTGCTCACATAGAAACATCGTTTTTTCAAAAAATCTTAGAAGGATTCAAAAGACACTTATAGAATCGGGTCAAAATTCCAATTTTCACGATTTTTCAAAAATAGCAGATCTACAAGCTCGCAGCGCGGCTGTGAGCTTGTATATCTGCAAATTTTCAATAGTTAAAGCATAAAACAATGATACACAATAATGTGACCGCTCAGCCTTTTCCCAGAAGAAGTGTGACTTGGTGTGAAGCAGAGATTAGTCATATGTACACGGAACAGAGTTCAACAGGAATACACTGGGGGCGGTGGCTCAGGGGGTAGATCGGCCGTCGTGGAACCGCATCGGTTGCTGGTTTGATCCTACGCTCCTCCTGGCTGCGTCAGAGTGTCCTTGAGCAATACACATAACACCAAACTGCTCCCGATGTGCAGGTTGTACTTGAAACATAAAGACTATAAAGGCACTAATCCCAGTGAGCAATTATAGTCGGCTATTAGATGTCGGTCTAAAATTGGTCTAAAAGTGAAAGTTTTTAGACGTCTAAGCTTAGACTAGGCGATATTTCAATGGCTATATATAGATGGTCTATATATAGACCATTGTCTAAGCATAATAGACGTCTAAAAAACATTCACTTTTAGACCAATTTTAGACCAATTTTAGACTAGCCTTTAGACGTACATTAGACTACTAATAGCCCGAAAAGTCCATTTACCATTAAAAAAAGTAATATCTTGTAATTATTCCACAAATATCTTAACCATTCAAAAGCTCTTCCCCTGTACAGTATATTTTGCCTTTTTTCTGAGTCTGAAGCGAGTGATGGTCTTGTGGAAATCGTTGTTTTCGTCGGAGAGTTGTGACCTTCCGACGCGCAGCTTTCTGAACTCTATTTCGGGCGTAATGCTTTTCAGAAGATGCGAGTGACGGCATTTTGCGCTTCCGACGAAAAATGTTCGGTGGTCGGAGACAGTATGGACAGGCCTTTAAATTAAGGCAGTGGTTCTCAAAGTGGATTTCAGGGACTCTGTGGGTTCCTTCAGGGGGTTCTAAGTTGACCCATAAAAGTCTGTAACTAACAGTGTACAAATGGAACCAATTGAACCCTGACGGGTCCATTTGGTTCCATTTGTACTCTGTCAGAGTTAAGGGGAGACCTTGAAATGTGAACGTTTGAGAAACACTGAGTCAAAGTGTTAGTTCACCTATTTTTGACATAAAGCTGTGTGAAATACTTGCCATTAAAACAGTGGTTAAAAATGTATTAATTGATTACCAGAGTCCCGTGGTCAGAGTTCTGGTCAGTTTCTAATGAATATTAAGTAGTTCCAATGGGGTGGGGGCCATTTGGCGTGGCCCAATCATTGAAAATAGATTAATCCACAAAACTAGCGTCATTTGTATTGTTGGCCTATTTCTACCATATAGAGCGAGGTTTCGTTCTGATCAGCTGACTGCAAAGCACCTTGTTTTGGGGAAATACGTTGCAGCTTCGTAGTGATACTGGACACAAAAAATAGTACCATGTGACGGAGGGGTCAAAGTTGAACGAAAGTTGGTCTATTTGGTAGAAATAGGTCAACAATACAAATGACGCTAGTTTTGTGGATTCATCTATTTTTAATGATTGGGCCATTAGCCCCTGCCAAATTACCGGAACTACTTTATATTCATCTAAAACTGACCAGAACTCTGACCACGGGACTCTGGTAATTGTGGGCTCGCCTATAGGCGAGCACACTTTAGTTCTTGTCATTATTTATCTATCATGCATACTGTAGACGGGAACTTCGGTTCCGTTCTACTCCTACATACTTAGTGAGAAAATGAAAATAAAAACATCAATGTGTTCAGTTTACAGTGGCGAAGTGTGCTATTATTTTCTATAGCAATCGGCCAAATGGTGGCGCTGTAGGAAGCCTTCGAAAGTGCGATCTTTGAACAGGTATAGCTCATGCTGTGTTATACATACAGCCATGAAACCTGTATACACTTATGCGTCTCCTCATGCCGAACAACTTTTACCCTCTAACTTTTGACCTCTGACCTTTAGGTCTCCCACAATTCGGAATTATATGAAAAACAGTAAAAATCTATCTCCTCCTGGGTTTTTTTCGTTACGCGCACGAAACTTTTTTTTACATGAACTTTGGACCAATACGGTCAGATTTATCTCGGCGGATTTCTTTTAAAGTGAAATATAATTTTTTAATAATTCAATGTATATTGCGGTTTTATGCAAATTATTCTTCGGCCTCTAAATCATACATGCAAAGTTACACGTTCATGGCATTTGGCAAAGATGTAGAGGGTTAGTCAAAGTATCACTGAAACCAATTTTATTCCAATCGGCCAAAGGGGGGCGCTATACGAAGCGTTTGAAATTTCAAACTTCAAACGGGCATAAGTCATGACTCGTTTCGTTTGAAGTCATGCAACTTGCTTACACGCGTGCTTTGACTCGAGCGGAAGACATCTGTGTCATTGTTAAGTAAGCGCCGGCCTTCGATTTTCCGCCATTTTGAGCAGTTTGTAAAACGCGTAAACCCGCTTTTATTCTGGAATTTTCGCTCCACGTGCACAAAACTTTTTTTACGTGAACTTTGGACCGATATCTAAAGATCTGTCAGATCGGATTTCTTTAAAATGTAAACATGCTTTTTTAATAATTCAATGAATATTGCAGTTTTATGCAAATTATTCTTCTGCCTCTAAATCATCTTGCAAGCACATTCCCAATAGGTCAAGGAACAGATACCACCCTTCTCACATTGGCCTGTTATAGCGCCACCAGCAGGTCAACTTTTGCACAACACATTTTTGGAACAAAATGGACCAATCTTTGACGTCAGTAACGTCAAAGAGAGCACTGCCTGCGATCTTGACATTGTGTACTTTTATAGCCATTGTTTTCTGGCTTGAAGCGAGCCCACAATTGTTTCGAAGGAACAATATTTTCTAGTGAATTAATACATTTGTAACCACTATTTTAATGTATGTAATTCATACAGCTTTATGTCAAAAATAGGTGAAGTAACACTTTAAGGCATAAGAGCTGGTACTGAAGACGATTCAAACAGAGGCCCACATGGCCTCTGTTCCCCCTGCCGTCTGATGGATACGGCTGAGGGCACGGGTGGAAGGTGAAATGGGCGTAGCTCCAGTCATCTCTTCTTGTCCCCAGAGTCCCGGCCGTGCGGGGCCGCTGGCCCAGAGGGAGGCCTCGTTCGCCCTCTGACTAATGATCACACCCTTGATTAGCTGAGGAAGGAATCAATCATAATCGCGACCAAGAGGGAAAAGCTAGCTTGGGGGGGCGGCGGGGGCCAGGTCGGCCGTATGAATGAATAACATATGCTGGACACGCTCGCACCACCGCGCACACACACACACACACACACACACACACACGCACACACACACACACACACACACACACACACACACACACACACACACACACACACACACACACACACACACACACACACACACACACACACACACACACACATGCAGGGGTGTTGCACCAAATTCTGGGCCCTGGGTACAAGGATTCACTGCGGGCCCCCCATGAATGGGAACGCATTATTAGGAATTATTTTGTGCTTTAAACATTGAAAAATAGCTTTTTTTTGTGCTTTAACCATTGAAAAAATAGCATACTTTTGAAAGATCTTGAACAAGCTTGTGCAAGTCTTTGAATATTTCAAATCCTTCTAAGGTTTTTTGAAAAACCTATGTTTCTATGTCAGTGGTGCTCAAACTTTTTTCATGTGAAGGAATCCCAAAATGATATGTATTTGGCCACGGATCCCCATCTCAAAATATTTAGGTCCAGGGACCCCCCCAGAAGCAAAATGCTTAAAAAATACATATATTCAAAGATTTGCGCAAATTTTCACGACTTTTCAAAAATAGCAGATCTACAAGCTCGCAGCGCGGCACTCTTGTATATCTGCTATTTTTCAATAGTTAAAATATAAAATAATGAAGGCCCCTCAACTTGGGCCCTGGTCCCACTACCCCCCTGCACACGCGCGAGCACACACACACACACACACACACACACACACACACACACACACACACACACACACACACACACACACACACACACACACACACACACACACACACACAGGTAGCGAAAAGAATGCAGCGGACCGGACACTTTGTCCTTGTCTGTATTGTAATGTTTCTTAGTCTACAAGGAGATTCCTTTCTGTCTCTAAATCTACATATCAAGGTGGATTCAGCTTTTCAATGGGAATGGAGTAGTTTCTTGACATTTGTGAGTTTCTGCAAAAAAATCTCTATAAAAAAAGAAAAGAAAAGCAAAACAGGGAAAGAAACAAATGCATTTGCAGTATGTTTTCAGGAAAATAGCAGTAATACTGAAGATGTCGGTACATGTCGGTACATGCTCACAACACCTCGCAATAGAACTATTTGGAGCTATTTTCACAATAGAACCGTGTTATACAAAATGCAATTCCTCAACTCTTAGTGCCCGTCAGGGTGAGGGTCCCCAGCAGGGCCGGATCTAGGCATAGGCAAGGGGGGGCAATGCCCCCCTAAATGCCCTGTCTGCCCCCACCAAACATGATGGCATGCGAAAATCTAAAATTTAAAAAGTATTAAACTATTTGAAATGTTATGCTACAACTAGGTAGATGGATAAATAAACTGATAAGATATTAGAGAGAGAGAGATAGATAGGTGTAAGACCTGTTGTTTGCATTGTGTGTTATAGGTATAAGTGTGCCAAAATGCTTAGTTTTCTATGCATTTCGGGTGTTTTAGGGGGTTTGTCCCCCCATTTTTTTCCCCGCCCACGCCGCTTCACGGCATGGGCTGGAAGTGACCCCCCTATCATTTCTTCCTGCCCCACTAGTGCTAAAGGATCGATCCGGCCCTGGTCCCCAGTTCGACTATGATTACTGTATTTTGGGGGTCGCGGCCTGAAAAGGTTAAGAACCACTGCTCTAAACAAAAGTTCATCCTTTCCTCTCTCCTCTTCTATGTTTCCTCAGTGGGAGGGACTAACATACAAGGAAAGGATGCAAGTGTAGGAAATAGGATTTAACTGAGAAGCAGCCTCTGTCTCTCTCTCTGTTGTGAGGCGGTCCGGTTTGCCATTGATCCTGCGCCGTTCAAATATTTACCCTGTCCTCTGCTCGCCTGGTGACGGTCGTTGGTGCCATTACTCTGCTCATTACAAGTGGCTGTGCATAATGGCCACGGACGCAGAGGACACACAACACCCGATAGGCAGGCCGCGCACAACGCGCGCACACACACCGCACTGCACGAAACACACAACCGCCCAGCGTGAACACTATAATAGCCGCATGCTCCAGCCCACCAGAATGAAAGAATGTTGTTTTTGCGACCTTTCGGAGTGTGTGTGTGTGTGTGTGTGTGTGTGTGTGTGTGTGTGTATGTGTACCCGTTCTTACTACCCAGTGAGCACCGGAAATAGTTTTTAACCAACAGAGTGAGGACATTTTTGGAAAGTGAGGACTAAGTTGCGGTCCTCACTAAATTTAGGGGTTGTGTTAAGGGTTAGGTTTAGGGTTAGGGTTAGGGTTAGAGTTAGGGTTAGGGGTTAGGTTTAGGGTTAGGGGTTAGGGTAAGGCCACAGGACTTGCATAAAAATGAATGGAAGTCAATGTAAAGTCCTCAGTATGTAGCAAAAACAAGTGTGTGTGTGTGTGTGTGTGTGTGTGTGTGTGTGTGTGTGTGTGTGTGTGTGTGTGTGTGTGTGTGTGTGTGTGTGTGTGTGTGTGTGTGTGTGTGTGTGTGTGTGTGTGTGTGTGTGTGTGTGTGTGTGTGTGTGTGTGTGCAGGGGTGTTGCACCAAATTCTGGGCCCTGGGTACAAGGATTCACTTCAGTTATTTTGTGCTTTAACTATTGAAAAATAGCAGATATACAAGCTCGCAGCACGGCACCGAGTGCCGCGCCGCAAGCTTGTATATCTGCTATTTTTGAAAAATCTAAGGCTTTGAATATTTGAAATCCTTCTAAGAACTATGTTTCAATGTCAGTGGTGCTCAAACTTTTTCATGTGAAGGACCCCCAAAATGATATGCATTTGGCCACGGACCCCCATCTCAAAATATTTATTTCCAGGGACCCCCTAGAAGCAAAATTTGAGTTACAAGTGTTCGCTTAAAAAATACATATATTCAAAGATTTGCTGACATTTTCACGACTTTTCAAAAATAGCAGATCTACAAGCTCGCAACTCGGCACTTGGTGCCGCGCTGTGAGCTTGTATATCTGCTATTTTTCAATAGCTAAAGTATAAAATAATTCCAGGCCCCTCTACCTTGGGCCCTAGTAACTAGTCCCACTTCCCCCCCCCCCCCCTTGTGACGCCCGTGTGTGTGTGTGTGTGTGTGTGTGTGTGTGTGTGTGTGTGTGTGTGTGTGTGTGTGTGTGTGTGTGTGTGTGTGTGCGTGTGCGCGCGTGCGTGCGTGCGTGCGCACACCGTACAGTGAATAAGCACCTGCTCTTCTGTTGCTTGTGGGCACTTCATGGGAACCCGCCGTTGTAATGACGAGCTGCTTTCCAAGGTTATTTGACATTCTAACCAGTGTGTGTGCGTGCGTACGGTTGTGGGTGTGTGAGTGGCCGTGCGCGCATACGCTCAATGTATGCGCACGTGTAGGTGTTTGTGTGTGTGTGATGTATTCAGATTGTAGCCCGGGGTCTCATCTGAACAGGCTCTCCACAAATAATTAACACCCTTCAGGTCTCAAACCGCTCTCGAGTGCGGCTCTCCAACACTTTCTCCCAGCACATGTGGGGGCTCGTCCGTTATACTAATGCCTGGTTTATACTCTGCCGCGCGGCGGCGGTGTCGCGCGGCCAGCATAGCTGATCTACAAGCTCACAAGGTGTCGCGGTGCGCAGGGGGTGTCGCACCAAATTCTGGGCCCTGGGTACAAGGATCCACTCACATTTTGTGCTTTAACTAATGAAAAATGGCAGACTTACAAGCTCACAGCGCGGCCCAAGATATACAAGCTCGCCACGCTGCGAGCTTGTATATCTGCTATTTTTGAAAAATCTTGAACATTTGTGAAAGTCTTTGAAGTCTAAGGTTTTTTGAAAAACCTATGTTTCTATGTCAGTGGTGCTCAAACTTTTTCATGTAAAGGACCCCCCAAAAAAAAAAAAAAAAAAAAAAAAGCTAAATTATACAATAATTCCAGGCCCCTCCACCTTATTGGGCCCTAGTAACTCAGTCCCACTTTTCCCCTCCGTGTGACGCCCATGGTCGCGGTGCGACGCGTTGTGAGCCTGCAGCTCTCTGGCGAGTCTACTGTAAATTAGGCCTCACAAAGCCGGCAGCTCTGCCGGGGAACGTAACGCGGCGCAAAGCGACAATTACACCTCTGAATGGAGATCGGGTCTCGGCGCCCGAGATTTATTTTTTAAGGTCCCGTCCATTTGAATCAATTTAAAATAGCTGCGAGGAGTTGTTCTCTAAATAGTTGAACGCTCATTTATTTTTTATCGGGAGCGGTTAATATCTGCGGAATTGGCACGTTTAGGAAGCATTTAATCTGAGCCCAGCTTGATGGGGGTGTGTTGGGAAAGACCCCCTGATATCAGCGCCTTGCAGATGGGCATTAAAGCTGTCTGGAACTTATTTCAATGAATAAGACAATACATAATAACCAGTCTGTATATTATACAGTATAACTGGTACATCTGCAGTGGTTGGAAGTGGTCCCCCATAATCTTCCATTGTGAAATGTAGACCCCCTGTCAACTATTAAGCAATTAGTACTGCCTGAAGCAACAATATCCCACCTGGCAGTGGTGTATAGTACATTAACTTAAGTATTGTACTTGAGTAAAATTTTGAGGTAACTGTACTTCACTTGAGTATTTCCAATTTCCAACACTCCACTACATCTCGGATCCAAATATTGTACTTTTACTGCCACTACATTTATTTGATATCTTTAGTTAGTTATTGTGCAGATATACATCGACACGTCACACGTCACGTCACACTTTTGCCCTACTCATATCTCCGCCATGCACCGTTGCCCCTATCCATGCCAAACTTTGCACACACACTCCTTGGCTGCCAAACCACAACCCCACCCCTCATTTCTCACATGGCCCTCTTCTAGCGCCACCATGAGGCCGATTCTTGCAAAACACATTTTTGGACACTGCTCCTACACATTTTGCCCTAAAATCACGCAAAGCGGTACACAGTATGATCTCTAAAGTCATGTCATCAACATGGATCTGTCCCATTTCCCATATTCCCTCCTGATTGGCTAACATTGCCTTCAAAAGTTTGTGTATGCATCTCCCATTTAGGGAGACTTACTGGTATTATAAAACATACATCAACCACTTTAGCCCTATGTTATACCTAGGCTATTTGAAAATAGCCAATCTACTTTGATTGATTGATTGATTGATTGATTGAAGACTTTATTAGAAGTTTGCATAGGAAAAGGTACAGTTTCATGACGGTACAGTTCACTGGTACAAGGTCTACTAAAAGGAGATCCTAGAAAACTAAGCTTATTTCCATAGGAAACCATTGAAGTATCTCATATAACATTGAAAGACAGACGGATAGAACACAGTAGCCTACTATGCAGTACTATACAGTACTATGCAGTAGATACCTGTATAGTCAGGGAAAAGTTCAACACATTGCATTGTGAGCTTGTAGATCAGCCATTTAAAAAAAAAAAAATGATGCCAATACTTTCATACTTTCGAATTCCCGGACTTTTACTTGTGTAACAGAGCATTTCTCCATTGCAGTATTGAAATGTGAGTACTTATTTTCCCCACCACTGTTACTCAGTACTTCTCCCATATGGCTGGCTGCCTGTGGGGCCGGGGGGTTGGGTTGGCCCGCCGCCCCCCCTGGCCCGCTGCCCTCCCTCCCTCCCTCCCTCCGCAGAGCCCCGTCTGACTGGAGCTCTGTGACAAGGACACGGCCGTACCTGGCGGGAGCGGATGACAAGAAATACAATACAGCCAATAGCCTGGCTGCCTAGGCAGGGGTGTCACAAGGAGGGGGGGGGGGGGGAGTGGGACTGAGTTATACTAGGGCCCAAGGTGGAGGGGCCTGGAATTATTTTCATACTTTAGCTATTTTCGAAAAGTCATGAAAATGTGTGCAATATATGTATTTTTTTAAGAGAACATTTGTAACTCAAATTTTGATTCTGGGGGGTTCCCTGGAACTAAATATTTTGAGATGGGGCTCCATGGCCAAATATATATCCTTTTGGGGGTCCTTCACGTGGAAAAAGTTTGAGCACCACTGACATGGAAACATAGGTTTTTCAAAAAACCTTAGACTCAAATTTTGATTCTGGGGGGTCCCTGGAACGAATATTTTGAGATGGGGGTCCGTGGCCAAATACATATCATTTTGGGGGTCTTTCACGTGAAAAAGTTTGAGCACCACTGACATGGAAACATAGTTTTTATAGCAGATCTACAAGCAGATCTACAAGCAGATCTACAAGCTCACAGCGCGGCACTCGGTGCCGCGCTGTGAGCTTGTATATCTGCTATTTTTCAACAGTTAAAGCACAAAATGTGAGTGAATCCTTGTTACCCAGGGCCCATGATTTGGTGCGACACCCCTGCTTGGCTGCCTGGGCTCCGAGAACCGACGAAACCCGGCTATAAATCCATGTTGCTGGGGTTGATAAGTTAATTGCCTGTACCGCTATCTCCCCGCCAGTGTCTACTATAAAAGGGCTCTCTGCGAGAGTTATTTTACAACAAATGGCCATTGTCTGCGGTCGGCAAGACACGCTAGGTGACACCGCGCGGGGACAAGGTAAATGAGGGTTCTTCATTGTCGAAACCGCTTCGAGGAGTTGTATAGTGTGTGTGCGCGTGCGCTCGTGTGTGTGTGTGCGTGCATTTGTGTGTGTGTGTGTACGTGTTAATATACCGGTGCTTGCTAGGGCCAAATGTCGCAACAAGTACAGTATAGTATAATTTGTTGAAAACTATATATATATATATATATATATATATATATATATTCCCCCAGATGGTTATAAAACATTCAGGGAGTTAGAACTAGGAATAGATTCAGGTGATGATGACACCTTATAGTTATGGTTAAAAATGCCATTCCAAAAATTGCCATCCTAAAATGTGAATGTCATCACAAGTAGGGATGTCCCGACCGGATCGGGAAATCGGGGAGATCAGGGCCGATTTCAAAAAATATATATAAGCTGATGAGCTTTATTTTTGGTTTTGATACAATGCTGCACTATTAAAGTGAAAAAATAATCTTGGATAGAATGGATACTGTTATTTAAATAAAAAAAACAACCTTAAGGGACAACATAAAAGCATTTTTTCTTTTCTTTTTCCTTAATGCATTGCCGAAAGATCGGATTGGGATGGATTGGGATCGAATCGCTTTGTGCTTTCGTTGTGTGTATGTATGTTTGCGTGCATGCGTGCATAGCGGTATACACAAATATAGCTATCAGCATCTACTGTGTGCATGTGCATGTGTTCACGCTTGTGTGCGCGCGTTTGTGAGCACGCACGCAAGAGAGTCGTCCACGTGCGTGTGTGTTTGCATTCTCAAGCACGCCTAGAGAGACTACGAGTAGAACAACATGAATTTGACTGTGTGTTCATCTGCGTATGAAGCGCACGCACCAGTTTAATTCCATTCCGTGTATTGTGTGCGCATCTCGCTTGTGTGCCAGCTGTGTTGTGTTGTGTTGTGTATGTGTGTGTTGCTGGGTTGCGTAGCTGTTGTAGCTCGGTGGGATGTTGTGGATGCAGAGGGCGTATTAGCCTGGAGGAAGTGGTGCAGTTCAAGCCGTCAGTTTCTCCGCGGCGCTAATGCTCTGAAGGCACTCATGTGGTCAGGGGGGTCGCGGCCACAAAGCTAACATTTTCATACACGACATTAACAAAATATGCCTTGCAGATGTTCTCCGCGTACCACTTCCCTCGACTGAAAGATACATTCATGCTCCTCCTCAAACACACGCACACACACACACGCACGCCCACCCACATAGACGCACAAATACTGCACATGCCAAAAACTCACAAAAACACACACGCACACTTGCACGGCGCAAACGTTTCTAGGAACCACAAAATGTATCACCAGTCGAGCAAGCCGCTGGTGGGGCAGGAGGATAAATGGGAAGGGAGGACGGAGGAATGTACGAGTCCGAGCGAGGATGCTCTCCTCTGGGTTTGGAGCCCGCCCAAGCCGGCCTTGGCTTGGCCGTAGCTCGCAGTAGATGCCATCTCGCTATTTAAAACCCCCCCACGCACCGCCTCCCTGTTTATACAGCTCCGACCACAACCGCCCTGAAACCGCTCGCTTGCCCACCTCGCCCCGGCGGGCACGGCCCCAGATGGACCCAGCACATCTATAAATGTAAGCCCTGTAAAAGATGTCAAGGGCTGGCTGTGTTTTTCACTCACTGGAGGCTTCTCTCTTTTTTTTCTGTTTTGTTTTGTTGTCTTTCTATTCCACCCCTCCTTTCTCCGTTCACGTCGAGTGAACACCGCAGTAAATTGTCAACAGCTGACGTCGACGAAGGCTGTGGAGCTGAAAGAAAAGACGGGACATGTACCATGCATGGCACGTGCACACATAGACACCATAGGGGGCTTGAGCCCCTGCCCTTTTATCCGTCTGTAAAAAAAAGTGCCCTCTCCAAACCACGAAAGCAGTTTTTACTATGGTGAAAAGAAATGCAAATGCCCCTCTTTCCATGCCATGAGCATTCAAGAGAATTGCCTTGTCCAAACTCTCCTGAACTTGAATGCAGCATCTTATGTTGAAAGAATTGCCCTCTCTGTGTAGAAATCCATGCTGTTACGTCACATCTCCAGTACTGACTTGATTATGCTTCATATAGTGTGGTATCAAGCACCGACAATAGCCGACCTCCAACGCGTCGCGACACGTTGTGAGCTCGGAGGTCTGCTATTTGAAACATTGGGATTTGAAACACAACTTTTGTAAGTGAGACGAATTTTTTGACTGAATGAACCAACCACGCTCACCTCGAGTCACTCCCATCTCTCCAATCTGGTGATTAATCAATAACCAACAGGATTTAATATTGTCTGTCTATTGCTGTCTGTTTAAAGTGCGAGGCACTGTATAAATATGATTGGCATAAAACCTGAAACGCCATTCTTACCCCGACGATGCCCCCGCGATTTAGAGAGAATGAACGTCTTTGAATGAAAGTCTTTTAGGCTAAACCCCAATTTGAACAACACGTTTGTTTGCTAATGTAACCTTTCTGTAAAGCGACTTTGGGTACTTAGAAGAGCCGTATATAAAGATGAGCTATTGTGGAGATGATATACCATCTTTTTTTAAATGCGGGTTGCGGGGCGGGCGGATTCGTTGATTTGTATATTGTTCTGCGGCGCGGGCGGGCGGGTTACGTTCCGTGTGGGCTGTGGGCCGTGCGGGTTATGAAAAAAAAACCTGACCCGCGCATCACTACAAGATACAATTTCATTAGGGCCGATGCATACTCCAGTAGGATTTATTTCGGTTCGGTTCGCGGAGTCACAAAATCTTGGTGGCACCGAACAGGCAAATCATTGCCAGCCAAATTTAAATATGAATGTGCGCTTATAACGCCAGGAAATAGCTATATTTAATCATCATAATCACATCAATTTACCAAGCCACGTTGAAATACCATACCACAAAATGACCACTAGAGCGAGCCATAGACCATAGACTGTGGAAGCCCCCATGTTAACCCATGTTAAAACCAAGGTTCACAACATTCAAGGATGGGACGATGACGTCGATCCCCATTGATATGAATGGGAGACCCGCGGGCCGCCATCGGAGCTCAATACTGTTCAATTCGTGCTTGATCGTCTAAAACCACCATCGGTATGGGCACCGGAACGTATACAGATGCCACACAGAAAGTTTCCGAATCAAAATCCGACCTAGTGAAGCTGCGTGAGGGTCGGATGGTTTGCATTGAGCCTAGCGGCTAGCAGAGGCCTACGTAAACAGGAAGCTATGGCTTAAAGGTGACGTCATAATCGTATCCTTTTTTTTCACGGTTTACGTCTGTATACTAGCCGAAGGTAAGCTAACCGTTCCGCTCCGTCTATTAACCCAAATTAAAAGCTTAAACAATGCCTTTATATAAAAGTCGATAAAAGTCGCTTGGCAGGGAACTCCATAATGAGATAGTCGATCTAAAAGTCGACCGGCCCTGACTGAGTTAATGATTCTTCCCAAACCCGACACTACCCGACCCGACCCAACATTTTCGGGCCGGGTAGGGGCCGTAGGGCCTAAAATATATGATAATTAGTCGGGTCGGGCCGGGCCTCAGGCCGGCCCAGTTAGGGCCCAGTAAGGCCGGGTCTTAATTTTCAGGCCCGTTGAGAACTCTGCTTCACACTGGGTGTGATTAGATTTTTTTTTATATGAATGCCCTACTTCCTCATACGAGAGTGTTGCACAAACATAGTGAAAATAGCCAATCTCCAAGCACTTGTTTTCGCAAAATGAATTAAAAAAATGTTTTTTTTTTTTCATTTAATGAAAAAAAGGTTTTGGACATACAGTACGAGGTTTCCCGCGCGACATCGATGATATTATGTATTTATTTTTCCTGTGCGGGTTCCGTCCGTGCGGAGTGAAAGGAACGGCATGGTAATCCGTCAGCGCGGGGATTATGCAGGCACAGGCGCAGCCAGCTATTTCCTTTATGACCTCAGAGATTGATTAAACAGTAGCGCGCAGCGCCGATCCTAATGTCACCACTGTCCTCCAGACACAGCGATACGCAGGGCGGGATAATTCCACATGTCAGAGAGGGATGTGGTGCTGCTGGTGCTGCTGGTGCAGTGAACAGGGTCACTCGTAAAAGAAACAGCATGATGTGACCGTGAGGACTGAGTCATATCGGATGTATGTGTTCAGCAGTGAGGGAAGAAGTAGTAGTAGTATCAATGCCGCAGTGTACCAGTAAAGGTCTGGTGTTCATCATTTACTTAAAGGAGTAGTTCACCCCCAAAATGACTTTTTTTCTATTGATTAGTCACACCATTCAGTTCAATAATATTTTTAGTTTTTTGTCGCATTCCTATGACAAAAATGTGATAACAATAAATTTACCCCCATTCGTTCCGGATGGGGACCCGTTTCGAAACGGGTCCCCATCCGGAATCAATGGGATTAAATTTACTTGAATCAAATTTTTGTCTTAGGAATGTGACAAAAACCAAAAAATATTATATTATTGAACTCTACTCTCCATGGCATGAGTAATCAATAGAAAAAAAGTCATTTTGGGGGTGAACTACTCCTTTAAAGGAGCTATAGTCAACTTTTTCTTGAAAAACTAACGCTAAAATAAAAAATAATGTTTCCAAAGTATTTCATAAAAAAGGTTAAGCTTCATACCGTGTATGTGTTTCTATTCAAAAATTACCACAAAAAGCGTAAAATAATGATACAATATCATTTTGGCCATTGTCAGAACGACTTTGTTTACGTCCCTTATCAAGAATAGAAGAGGGATATAAACAGTCAGTCTGACAATGGCCAAAATGATTATTTTTTTTATAAAATATTTTTGAAACATTGTTTTCATTTTAGCGTCCGTTTTTCAAGAAAACGTTGACTATAGCTCCCTTAAGTAAAAGTACAAAAGTGTTGGCAATAAGGCTGGGCAATATTAGGAAAACCTTTCGATATCCGATAATGTTGTTGAATACCTCAATATCAAAAGTACATTATATTATACTCTATACCAGGGGTCTTCAACAGGGGGTCCGGGACACCAAGGGGGTCCCCAGGGTTACTACAGGGGGTCCTCCAAATCTTTGAGTGATAGAAACTTTTTTTTCTCCTTATTTATATTAACCACTTGAACCTTAGCCTCCATATTCTGAGAACTTTAGCCAAAAATAGCAGATCTACAAGCTTGTAGATCGGCTATTTTTGGCAAAGAGCTTTGGTGTAGAGGGGAAAAAGAGCAGACTAAGTACAGAGTGAATGGTCAAGTTTATTAAGTATTGACGGTTCAAGTGGGTAAATATCTGAAAACACAAATTGACATGAATCCAAAATACACTGATGGTTGTGCTGTCAAACAATGAAACTATATGGAATCTTTGAAACAGTTGTGGGGGTCCCTGCTTCATCTCTCTCTCAACTAAGGGGTCCTTGGCCTGAAAACGTTGAAGACCTCTGTTCTATACTAAAGTAAAACAATACCAAATTATTTTACTTAGAGTACAGACGTACTTTCCACCTCTGCCTGTGACCATGAGACTGAGTCATATCGGATGTGTATTCAGCTCCAACTTGCTGCCCGCTGTTGGCCAAGCCGCAGTGCCATTGGCCGACAGAGATGCTGCAATGTAGTTTTAACCTTCACAATCTCTCATCCAGCCAACTTGATTCACTTATTCTTTTATAATGGTAGTGCTTGCATCCACGCGTCCTTTCCTGCTTTTTGTATTTCCCCTCGTTACTTCGCCCGAGCAGAACTTTTTGTGAGTTTTATTCGGGGAAAGTGGTTTCGATATATCCGGCTTTGATGACGTGATGCACGATTGATTGACTGCTATTAATTCTAATAATAGTAATAATGATACCTCAGATTTATGTGACGCTTTCCTAAAGCACTCAAAGTCACTTAACATGGGGAAAACATTTAGAGAGATGGACTTTATTAGGTCAAATAATAAATTGTCTAAATTTAAAAAAACTTTAAAAAGCAAGGGGGTGCATGGGGGCGGTTATCTGGGGGAAGTAATTCTGAAGAAGTGGGTGTTGGGAGCGGTTTTGAAGGATGGCAGGGTGGGGGGCCTCTTTGATGTGGTATAGGGAGTGCATTCCTCAGCGCAGGGGCAGCAACAGAAAATGCCCTCTTTACCCCATCAGGGTCGGCTTTGGTTCTGGGGATTTCCAAGGAGGAGCCAAGTTGTTGAGGGCCTTGTACCGTAGATGTATTTTGAAGTTGATTCTTTGTTTGACCGAGGCCAGTGGAAGTCTTGGAGGTCTGGCGTGGTGTGGTCTCTATAGCGGGGTACTGGTGAGCAGCACTGAGTTATGTACAGAAGGTATGCGCGTGACATCAAGTTCTGTGGGAACGCCTACTGAGTGGCAAAAAACTACTTTCTGGCCTTGACAGCAGGGACGTGCAGAGAATGTTAGAGGGGCAGGGGCTGAAACTCCTTTTTGGTGAAAATATCGAAAATTGCAGATCTCCAAGCTCACAACACGTCACGCTGACCGTCGCTGAGACACGTTTTGAGCTTGGAGGTCGCCTATTTTCGGTACTTGGTGATACAAACACTGAAATAACTTTTGAATGCTGCCTTCAGGTATGGCATAGAAAGAGTGCATTTGAATTTCTTTCACCACAGTAAAAACCGCATTCATGGTCTGGAGAGGGCACTTTTTACAGAGGATAAAAGGACGGGCTCAAGCCCCCTTTGATGTCTAAGTGTGCACGTGCCTGCTTGACAGCCCATACATCCAAACAGAAAAGTCCTGTCTGCATTAAATGACATTAAACAACGTTAAACTCACTTTGCCACTCACTTTGCCACTCACTTTGCCCTTCACTTCATGCATACCCTCTATTGAGGCCTGTAGAGGTGAGGCCATGGATGATGCTGTTGCAGTAGTCCAGCTATAGGATGTAATGAGTCTGTTTCTGTGGGCTTCTGCAGCAGAGAAGGTCAGAGAGGGCAGGAGGTGTCCTGGTGTCCTGTGGGCTGTTAACTTGAAATAAAAGATCTAGTAGCAACGGTCCATATGGAGCCTATAGTAGGAACACAGCGATAGACTGTGCAGAAATGTCACCTTTTTTACTAGTCTGCAAAACACCTGCGTGGTCCTCTTTCTACAGGGTTGCACAAACCCTGTCAGCACTTAAAGGACAACTCCTCCCTAAATCACTTCTAAATCACTTCTAGGCTCATTTTCCTACTTATATTGATCCCAAAAGACTGTCCATGGGGTCTATTAGGCAGAAATGCACCTGTTGTCCAGTTTCCCCAGCAGAACCCAGCCGCTCTCATAGCATAGAGTGGAGCTTATAAGCCTATCGCTTTTACACTATTTGTTGTGGTCAAAAGTGTTTTATTTTTTTCATGAAGGTTTTACTAGCTGTCATTACAAACACATCCATGCCTTGGTTGTCCCACACAAGCCACCACAATCTCATAAATAATGTTTTGGGGTGAGCATTCTTTACAAGTGCCAATCAAAGTGACTGTACTGGCCAATCACAGGGCATCTTTTCCGGGATTTGGCGAAACACATAAAAGCCTAACATCTGTTTAGCAGAGTGTGATGGCTTGTGTGGGACAACAATGACATGAATGTGTTTATAATGACAACTTGTACCACATTCATGAAAAATAAAAACACTTTTGACCACAACAAATAGTGTAAAAGCGATAGGCTTATAGGCTCCACTCTATGCTATGACAGCTGCTGGGTTCTGCTGTGGAAACTGGACAACAGGGGCATTTTTTGCCTAATAGACCCCATGGACAGTCTTTTGGGATCAATATAAGTAGGAACATGAGTCTAGAAGTGATTTAGGGAGGAGTTGTCCTTTAAGGCCTGAACACAAATATGTGTCATGTTAGATTTGAACCACCTTAACCATTATTTTATGCTTTAACTGTTGAAAAATAGTAGATGTACTTGTGGAACTTGCCAGTCGCTATGAGTTTTATTAGGTAGGCCCTAAAAGTATGTCCTTGAGCGCAGGGGAATTATTTTGGGTTAAAACTGTTTCCGGTTAGTTCCGGTCAAAGTGTAGTCCGTCTAGGACTACAACATGACGTACTGTAGAGTGGTTTCCGCTCCCGACCGGATCAAACCCCAAAAAGTGAAGGGACCCTAGGCTAAGGAAGGACAGTACGAGGGCATACCAGCGTGCCATGCGTCATAGGAATCATATTACGGCAGCGTTATGCATATTTGTGCATGGAGTGGTCCATCTATTTCCTCCATTAGCCATAATTACGCTCATACATGCAAATACACGAACATTAACGTACGTGTAACCACGACGATTAATCAACGGCGTGCGCCAAGCCGCTTCAGAACTCTCCTTGATGACTCACAAGGATGTAAACAATTACACTGTTTACCCGCATGCGGAGCCGCAATACTCCGTGACTCGTCGCTGATTCATTATTCATACTTAGGGCGTTATTACTCCATTGTATGCCGTGCGAAATGGGATCATTAAGGCTAAATATGAAAATGTGAAAAATGGAAATACCGAGGAAAACGGTTCGGGTAGAGAGAAAAAAAAAGAAATCCCCCAAACAATCCCAACTATTAGCCGATAAAGAATGGTAATTTCCCCCGACGTAATTAAGGATTAGCATAATTTGAGGGTGAATGAATGAATGAATGATACATGAGCGATTGATACATTGATACGTGCTTGCTAATGAGGGCCTTATCTTCTGCCTAAGACCTTTTGTGTGGCGTTTAGCTGTGGGGGCGTGTCTGTCTTTATAGGGTTCATGGGGGTCATAGCTAGAGTACACTGTTCTCAAAGTGGGGTCCGGGGACCCCCAGGGGTCCTTGATGGGGATCCCCAGCGGAAGTATAGGTAATATAGCATCAAAATGGGTTCAACCACTTTAACCCTACCCATCAGCTGTTAAAAAAAAAAAAGATGATCTACAAGCTCACAACGCATCGTAATGCTGCGCTCTGTGGGCTTGTAAATATGATGAAATGTTCCCAAAATCTCGAAGAAATTTGAGAAACAACACAAATCTTGTATGGGGGTCTGTGTCTCTCTCTCTCTCTCTCTCTCTCACACACACACACACACACACACACACACACACACACACACACACACGCACACGCACACGCACACACACAACCCCACACACTCGCATATAGAGCAAAACATTGCAAAACGCACATTCAAAGCTCACTCACTCACTCACTCGTAAGCATACTGTGTACACGCACGCACGCACGCACACGCGCGGCAGAGCAAAGTGGTGGAAGCGTGGCACCTCCAGTGCTTTTATCCCGACAGGCGCTCTGTTTCAGTCAGAACAGGACATGTGATATGGCAGCTCATGTTCTCTCCCTGTTCCTGCAGCAAGATGCCATGTGAGAGAGTGCGTGTGTGTGTGTGTGTGTGTGTGTGTGTGTGTGTGTGTGTGTGTGTGTGTGTGTGTGTGTGTGTGTGTGTGTGTGTGTGTGTGTGTGTGTGTGTGTGTGTGTGTGTGTGTGTGTGTGTGTGTGTGCGTGGGCGTGTGTGCACACACATCAATGTCTGCTGCAGGTGTGTCTGTGTGCGTTTCAGCATGTCTACAGTAGTATGTGTGTATCGTGGTGGAAAGTAGCTAAGTAAATGTACTCAACTTTTAGAGGTACTTTGACTTTACTTGAGTATTTCAGATCTGGAACTGGTGAGAAAATAGAAAATGAGATATATATCGTCGTTGTCGGGTGAAAACCTTGTATGTCCAAATACCCTTCGTTTTGTATTTACCATTTTGAAAATGATTTAGGCGAGTGAAAACAGCCGATCTACAAGCACACACCGCCTCGCACGGCGAGGCGTTGTGTGCTTGTATATCGGCTGTTTTCACTACTTTTGTGCGACGGCCTTGTATGATGACGCAGGGCTTTACTTTGGGAAAGAATGTACACATTTTAAACTTGGAGCCCGACAGTGACGATATATTGCTTAAATTGACCCAACAGGATTATTACAGCGTATTAAAATAGTTTGGGGGAGAAAATTCTCAATTAAAAAAAAAAAAAAAGTCTGTACATTTCATTTCTGAGAAATGTGTGTGTTTTTTTTTTAATACTTTGGAAAAATAATGTATGATTTGAATTGAGAGATTTAGTAAACAAATTAAGAATGGTAGATTTTCTCCACTAACATTTTGATTATAATTATATCATATTCAAACTAAATAACATTTTACAGTCGCTCAAGATGTTCTACTTTTTATTTTAGTTCAACACTTCATCCTCCCCAGCCCCTTCAATGTTCCTTCATTTGAAACTTTAAAGCAAGAACAGCTTGATCCATCTTTGATTCTTTTATTTTTTTATTCTGGAAATTACATCAGAAAAAAGTAGTGCTGTGGTTTAATGACTAGACTTTACATATCATTATGGGGAGTTAAATTGAGCTGAGCCTCCCTGGTTCCTTCTGTCTGTGGGACTGTGTGTACATCCAGTCTGTACACACGGCGTCACATAGATTTAATTTGCTAAGTGCCCGACTCTGAGACTCTGATGTTCTTCCCCATCTTCTCTCCTTTAGCTCCACAGGGATGGGACGATAAGCGATATTATCGTTTATCGTGATTAATAAAAAACACTCACGATAATCGAATCGTGGAGGTTTAACTTATCGTGATATCGTCCTCCGTCCTGCACTGGGATCAATTCACCTTTTATTTGCCGAGCTGCATATTATCCGGTACCACTTAAACCATCTATTGGTAAAACGTACTTATAATACATGTACTTGATACTGTCTTTTTTTTTACACTCTACCAAATCTCTTTGCCAACGCGACGCGTTGTGAGCTTGTAGATCTGCAATTTTTTGGCAAATGTTCCGCCCCATGGATAATGCATGTTGGATATATTTTGATTATCGCGATAATATCGTATATCGCGATTTCTTTGGTCACAATAATCGTGATATGAAATTTTCACATCGTCCCATCCTAATTCAGCTCTGTAGCCAACAATCAGAGGTTGTTTTCTTTTTCTGCACGAATGCTCACGCACGCACACACGCACGCACGCACGCACGCACGCACGCACACACGCACGCTCGCTCGCAGAGATATCTACTGCTTAATATGAGGAGGCTTGCATCTAATTTCCACTGCCTACTTTCCAGCAAAACGTCCTTACCCCTCCACCCTCTCCCCCATTTTCCAATATACTGTAGAATCCGTATATGGATGATTTTTAAAAAATGCCCAGAGTGTTCTGTAGAATGTGTGGATGATAGATGGTATAGAGATACGGAGGTTCAAGAGCACTTGCGCGCACGTACGTGTGCGTGGACACACGCACGCATGCACGCACACACAACACACACAGAGCCAGTGTTTACTGCTAAGCGAAACAAGAGAGATTTCTCAGCCCCATTATCCTTTAAACACGGTCTAATCTGTGCAGATCAACTACAGTAAATACAAATCTACGAGATATATACTGTAAACCGTCGTTGTCGGGCAGAAACCTTGTATCTCCAAGTTTCAAATTTGTATGTTTTTTCGCGAAGCAAAGACCCGCTTCATCACACAAGGCTGTCGGCACAAAAGTAGTGAAAACAGCCGATCTACAAGCACACAACGCCTGTGCTTGTAGATCGGCTGTTTTCACTAGTTTAAATCATTTTCCAAAATGATAAATACCAAACAAACGGTTTTGGACATACAAGGTTTTCACCCGACAGCGACAATGTTATATAGAATGGAGTTAACTTCCAGAACGGTCTCTCTTTCTCCCTCTCCCTCTCCGTCTCTCTCTCTCTCTCTCTCTCTCTCTCTCTCTCTCTCTCTCTCTCTCTCTCTCTCTCTGTCTCCGTTCAGAGTGGTCTTAATAATATAGGTCACTCGCCGTCTGAAAA
This sequence comes from Nannobrachium achirus, assembly GCF_963921795.1. Taxonomy (NCBI): domain Eukaryota; kingdom Metazoa; phylum Chordata; class Actinopteri; order Myctophiformes; family Myctophidae; genus Nannobrachium; species Nannobrachium achirus. The sequence goes on from NC_137819.1 coordinate 59,681,389, forward strand.
CCCTTACGCCGCTGAAACTTTGATAAGTGCACTCCAGGTGGCCGTGTGCCGAATATTAAATATGCAATAATGGCCTCTAAATATCACCACCATACCGCCGGAATATTTACATTATGAATGATGCCGCAGGAAACAAAGCCAACGGGCAATATGTTCCTTACATGCAGAGATTTAAATAATTATGTTTAAATTATTACTATTAATGTGCATAACAATTGGGGTCGACCAGTTCAGCCATGTCCTAAGCTGTTTGAGTCATATACTGTATGATGAATTATCGTCATTGTCGGGTGGAAACCTTGTATGTCCAAAAGCGTTTGTTTTGTATTTATCATTTTAAAAATGATCTAAACAGCCGATCTACAAGCACACAACGCCTTGTGTGCTTGAGATTGTAGATTGTCTATTTTAAGCGTGCAAACCAAGTGTAAAATCGGGCATCACAAGGTCCGCCAAAATGCGTTTTAGTCGACAATAACAACTGTAGATTTATTCGACTAAAACTAACACTAATTAACATAGATGACTAAAATATGGCTAAACTTAATTTTATTCAAAAGACTAAATCAAAATGCCGTCAAAATCAGCACTGCTCTAAGTCTGTCTTCTATCATTTTAAATCCATCTTCAACCGCTTATCCGGAATCGGGTCGCGGGGGTAACAGTTCCAACCGAGACTTCCAGATTTCCTTATCCTGAGCAACTTCCTCCACTCCCTCTGGGAGTACACCGAGGCGTTCCCAGGCCAGTTTGGAGATATAATCCTTCCATCTGGTCTTAGGTCTGCCACAGGGTCTCCTCCCAGTGGGACGTGCATCGAGGACCTTCCTAGGAAGGCGCTCGGGAGGCATCTGTACTAGATGCCCAAACCACCTAAGCCGACTCCTTTCCAAGTGAAGGAGCAGCGGTTCTACTCCAAGTCTCTCTCGGGTGACTGAACTTCTCACCCTATCTCTAAAGGAGACACCAGCCACCCTTCTGAGAAAACTCATTTCGGCCGCTTGTACCCGAGACTTTATACTTTCGGTCATGACCCACACTTCATGACCATAGGTGAGAGTGGGAACGAAGATTGCTCGGAAGACAGAGAGCTTTGCCTTCCGGCTCAACTCTTTTCTTTTTTCTTCACCACAGTGCGTCTTCATATTCCTATCATTAAAGGCGCCCCCATTCTAACAGCTGGACATTAATCAGACCATACGTGTGCTCAATTTTTACTTCGCTGCAGGTTATGATTTTCACATTACTTAACACATATCGACTGCCAGGATTCAGAGTGTTTTTCACCTACCTCTGATAAATGGCTGAATATTCCGCGTCGCTCCGATCCGTCCACGGGAGCATTCAAAAGACGCCCGCGGGTGTGCTGGAATCAGAAAATAA
>NC_137819.1:59687771-59774881 GCF_963921795.1 Nannobrachium achirus
ACCCTTTTAATAATGTTATCTACCTTGGAGAGGCCTGTGAATGCATTAATGGTGAAAAAGACGTGATTTAGTCTACTACCAGCGAGTGAAAATACCTCGGCTAGAATGGGGGCGGACGGGGCAGGAGAGGAGCAGAGGCTCGCTAGGAATGAGAACGGCTCCATGAGACGGCACTTCCGGTCTGCGGCGAGTCTTTATTTACATTTATTACGCGGTTTGGTTGAATGCTTGATTCTGATTGGTCTGTTACTTCTTGATAACAGACCGCTCAGTTTGATAACAGACCTAACCAAAGGCTCGGAGCACCTGCTGCACTCAGGCTGCACTTCGTGGATTCTATTTACAACTAAACGTTAATTGCTCTCAAGAATGTTTTAGAAATATTTGAAGCGAGAATTAGACGACGCAGTGTAATCCGCGGCTTCCTCAAAGAAAAATAAGGTGTGTAAAAAGCGGGAAATTTAAGGTTCCATCCATCCATCCATCTTCAACCGCTTATCCGGAATCGGGTCGCGGGGGTAACAGTTCCAACTGAGACCTCCAGATTTCCTTATCCCGAGCAACTTCCTCCACTCCCCTCAGGGAGTATACCGAGGCGTTCCCAAGCCACCTGGTCTTTGTTCTGCCACGGGGTCTCCTCCCAGTGGGATGTGCATCGAGGACCTTCCTAGGAAGGCGCTCGGGCCGGGGGGCATCCAAGCGCCACCTAAGCTGACTCCTTTCCAAGTGTAGAAGCAGCGGTTCTTTACTCCAAGTCTCTCAGACATTTTTCTGATTAATGCTTGGACATCGATTCGGGGGCGGACAAAAAAAAACTGTCGGACACGTTTCGGGAACGGACAGAAAAATGGGCCCCGATCCCAGCTCTATAGTGTGAATGTACCTGAATGGAAGAATGTCTAACACACATTGTAAAGAGCATTGGATAAAAAGCTATATAAATGCAGCCCATTTACCCTCCTTCTCTCTCTCTCTCTCTCTCCCCTTGTCCCCGTCCAGGTTATGGTTTTGTGGATTTCGACAGCCCCGCCGCGGCCCAGAAGGCCGTGTCGTCTCTCAAAGCCACCGGCGTCCAGGCACAAATGGCCAAGGTAAGGAATCGACTCCTCCGCCAGCGTAGAAGCATCGATGCTTCTACGCGAGTCTTTTTTTTAGTTGAATAGCTGAGTAGGCTCGGCTCCATCCAGGAATATGAAGTGGTACTCTACACATTTAATACAGGCTGACACTTCTGGAAAAAAAACTCACCGCGTACACTAAAGCCGGCGCTGGTCCAGAAACTCATTTTTTTTTTAAATGGGAGTTTTTACAATGTTTCCCCCCCAGCGTGCTGTGCTGTGTCAGTCATGGATGGAGCCAGGGTTTGGTTCAGTTATACTCTGTCGTCCTCTCTCATATCAGGAGTCAGGAGTGATTAGCGCTCGCGGCTCTGTTAGAGTGCACTGCCTGGGAGGCTGCTTGCAGGCTCTGTTAGAGTGCACTGCCTGGGAGGCTGGTTGCAGGCTCTGTTAGAGTGCACTGCCTGGGAGGCTGGTTGCAGGCTCTGTTAGAGTGCACTGCCTGGGAGGCTGGATGCAGGCTCTGTTAGAGTGCACTGCCTGGGAGGCTGGTTGCAGGCTCTGTTAGAGTGCACTGCCTGGGAGGCTGCTTGCAGGCTCTGTTAGAGTGCACTGCCTGGGAGGCTGGTTGCAGGCTCTGTTAGAGTGCACTGTCTGGGAGGCTGCTTGCAGGCTCTGTTAGAGTGCACTGCCTGGGAGGCTGGTTGCAGGCTCTGTTAGAGTGCACTGCCTGGGAGGCTGGTTGCAGGCTCTGTTAGAGTGCACTGTCTGGGAGGCTGGTTGCAGGCTCTCTGGGTGTTAGATGTCAAGGTGGGTCTGGTTCGTCTGGCCAGCCACTCTGTCAAACATCATGCCTTCAAGCGCTCTACCAGTAGAGACAGACCAAGGCTGTGGAGTGGACGCACACTGACCTGTGTCAGGGGTGTGTGTGCGTGTGTGTTTGTGTGTTTTGGGATGGGATGCTAAGCGATATTATCGTTTGATATTTTGTATATAAAATTGAAGAGTATTACGTTTATTTTGAAATAAGTCAGGTACAAAAGGGATGGGAGTTTATAAGTTTGACTTCTTCTCACTCCTTTTCGGATATGTTATTTTGTTTCTTCTTTTTGTTGTTTTTATCACTTGCTATGTTTTAATTGGATATTCTTTATTTGTTTTCTTCGTGTTTGGAAGTGCAGAATTGTGCTTTTTTTATTTGACATATTCGAAATAAATATGACTAAACTAAACTAAACTAATCGTGATAAAAAACACTCATGATGATCTTATCGTGGAGATTTAATTTATCGTGATATCGTCCTCCGTCATGCACTGGGATCAATTCACCTTTTATTTGCCGAGCTGCATATCCTGTACCATTTAAACCCTCTATTGGTAAAACGTACTTATAATAGACGTACTTGATACAGTCTTTTTTTTCCCACTCTCTACCAAATGTCTTTGCCAAAAAACAGCAGATCTACAAGCTTGAGCTTGTAGATCTGCTGTTTTTTGGCAAATGTTCCGCCCCAGCTGGATAATGGATGTTGGGGATATTTTGATTATCGCGATAATATCGTAAACCGCGATTTCTTTGGTCACAATAATCGTGATAGGACATTTTCGTATCGTCCCATCCCTAGTGTGTTCGTGTGTGTGTGTTTGTGTGTGCGCACATGCGTGTGCGTGCGCATCGCGAACACTTACAGTGTTCATGTATTTTCGTGCACGCGTGACTGTGTATGTCTACAGATGCTGTGAATCTGTATTTTACCGAAGCAGTTTGACAAATATATCAAACCTTTTCAGATTCCTGTCATAGATTCTTGTCAACGCCACAAACTGTAACTATGACTGATGATGATGATGATCATGTGAAGATGAAGGTCACTTCTCTCTTCTATAATCCTTCATTAAAACGGAAAAAAATCGAGGCAAACGTTTTGGAATAATCGCGGTGTTGATTCGCAGTCTCGTCGGGCCCAGGTTCCCGCCGTCCGTCATTGATTAAAACCCAGGCGTGCGACGTGGAAAGGTCCTTCCACGCGCGCGGGCTGGATGAGTAGGGGAATGATTGCGGTCATACTGTAGCGGCGGCGATGATGAGAGCGTTAGCCGTAATGAGGAAGGTGGCGGTTATTTGGCTGAGATGAGATGAAATGAGACGATGGGAGGGAGGAGAGAGGGAGAGGGAGGGAGAGAGGGAGAGAGATTCTCCGCACGGCACTTCAGGTGTTCCATTTCTCAAATCGTCCTTGTCGATTGGAAACCTTGTACGTCCGAAACCTTCCTTTTCTTGGTCATTATTTTAAAAATGATTTAAAACGGTGAAAATAGCCGAAGTACAAGCAGCACACAACGCCTCGCCAAATCTTTGATTGATTGATTGATTGATTGAAGACTTTATTAGAAGTTTGCATAGGAAAAGGTACAGTTTCATGACGGTACAGTTCACTGGTACAAGGTCTACTAAAAGGAGATCCATGAAAAGACTAAGCTTATTTCCACTGGAAACCATTGAAGTATCTCATATAACATTGAATGACAGACAAATAGAACACAGTACTATGCAGTAGATATGTAAAGAAAAACAAAAAAAAAGACAGTAAGTCTAAAACAAACAGTATATACAAAGAAGGGGCAGGGGAGGTAGGGTTGGGCTAGGTTCATTTTTTACCAGTTGCGAACGGCTGCTGCCTGTAAGTGGTTTTTCAGGGCAATTTTAAAGGATGCTAGTGATCCACACTCCTTTATGGCCTTCGGTAAGGCTTTCCACATTTTGGTGGTATAGCAGAAAAAAGAGTTTGACCCTTTGTTGGTTTTGACTCTGGGTTGAAAGTGATCTGTGGCGCTGCCTCTGGTGTTGTAATTATGGACATCCTTAATGTTTATAAAGTATTTTGAAAGGTACTTGGGTATCATAGTGGTGTAGTGTATCTTGTACACCAGGCCCATTGCAAGTTGCTGTACTCTGTCATCTACTCTGAGCCACCCCACTCTTAACTGGTGAGTAGCGGTGAGGTGAGTCTGATAGGGAAGGATAAGCAGGACCCTAATTAGTTTATTTTGGGCTGTTTGGAGTTTAGTTTTCAGGGCTTGTGGTGCGTCACGATACCATACGTGGACTCCGTAGTCAAAGAGGGGCTGGATTATTGCACCAGCTATGGTCTTCAGTGTGTTGAAATTGACCATCGGGGCGATCCTCTGTAGGAAACGAGTTCGTTGGTTGATTTTATTTATTACTTTAGAAGTCATCTTTTCACTGGAAAGATTAGCTTCAAGGATGCATCCTAAGTAAGAGATTTCATTTTTTCGTGTTATGACCTTGTCACCCACTTTGATTGTGAAGTTTTCGACTTTTTTGAGGTTATGATTTGATCCAAAGAGGATGGACTCCGTTTTTCCCAGGTGAATTGATAATTTGTTGTCGTTAAGCCATGTGCAGATCTTACTTAGTTCAGAGTTAAGTGTCTTAGCACGATCATGTTTGATCACTTAGCTTGAACCCTAGCATTCCTATTCTTAGTGGAACATTAGCCAAAGAATAGCAGATCTACAAGCTCACAACGCCTCGCGCTGCGAGGCGTTGTGAGCTTGTTGTGAGCTTTGCTTTTTTGGCAAAGAGGTTTGGTGTAGAGGGAAAAGAAGAACAGTCTAGTAGGTATTGACAGTTCAAGTGGTGAAATATATGAAAACACAAGTTAATCCAGCCTACACAGATGATAGTGCTGTCAAGTCTAAATTGTATAAGAAATAATCCATGTACATTTTTTTTATCTGCAACTATACCATATGTAGTGGGGGTCCCTGCTTCATCGCTCCCTCAATGAAGGGGTCCTCGGGCTGAAAACGTTGAAGACCCTTGACATAGTGACTTACAAATGTGAAAACTGGGAGATACGAGGTTCCTGGCCTGACAGTGACGAAACGCAACATTTGGCTTCCCCCTCTCCTCTCTCTCCCTCTCCTTCCTCCAATATTTATAAGCGGCCCGGCCAGGCTCCCTCCTCGCTGCATACAGAGCAGGTCTCAGTCCTGATCTTTACCGGTGTCATTTTTAACCCGTTTAGGCCTGGAATTATCGAATGCTTTAACGGTGCCACGCTGCAAGCTTGTAGATCTGCTATTTTTTGAAAAAGTCGTGAAAATGTGTTTAAATCTTTGAGTACCGTAATTGCCGGACTATAAGCCCATGTTTTGAACCCTGCGGCTTATACAAAGGTGCAGCTTATATCAAGATTTTTACAGCTAACGGGCACCACGGCGCTCTAGCGGGAAGCAGGAACACCTGCGTCTTATTGTCCGGTGCGGCTTATATATGTAAACATTTTTTTTTCCTAAATTTAGCTGGTGCGGCTTATATTCAGGTGCGGCTTATAGTCCAGCAATTACGGTATTTTTAAAGCAACGTTTGTAACTCAAATTTTGCTTCTAGGGGGTCCCTGGAGCTAAATGTTTTGAGATGGGGGTCCGTGGCCAAATACATATCATTTTGGGGGTCCTTCACATGAAAGAGTTTGAGAACCACTGACATAGAAACATAGGTTTTTCAAAAAAAAAACTTAGAAGGATTCAAACGACACAATTTCAAAAATAGCAGATCTACAAGCTCGCAGCGCGGCACCGAGTGCTTGTATATCTGCTATTTTTCAACGGTTAACCCGCGGTCTAAAGGGCTTAAGCCTGTACTTTGCAGTCGATCCCAGCGCTCTCTCCGTCAATATCTTCAGGTTGAAGGCTTATTGTCCCCGAATGAAAGAGATGACCTTTTTACACAATCTGTGTGTGTGTGTGCGTGCGTGCGCGTGTGTCCACATCATATGCGTGCATACAACTGTGTATCGTCTGCATAGAGGTGCGTGCGTGCGTGCGTGCGTGCGTGCGTGTGTGTGTGTGTAACATTTGTGCGTCATGGTTTGCTTGCTAATGCTTGTCATTCGTCAGGGCGGTGTTCCACTCAGCGCGGTGTTCCACTCCGCACGGTGTTCCACTCCGCTCGGTGTTCCACTCCGCTCGGTGTTCCACTCCGCTGTTTATCACATACCGCTTTCAGGGTCTTCTGTAGCGCTTTGGTTTTTATAGACAGCCTCCACGTCTCTTTATCTGCTATCATGGCCATCACTCTCCTCTCCTCTCCTCTCCTCTCCTCTCCTCTCCTCTCCTCTCCTCTCCTCTCCTCTCCTCTCCTCTCCTCTCCTCTCCTCTCCTCTCCTCTCCTCTCCTCTCCCCTCCCCTCCCCTGCTGCTATCTCTTGACCCCTACCTTTTAATACTGAGTTATAGCTACAGTATTCCTGCCTATTTGCCTCAAATCACATGTCTTTGTCTCACACACACATGCGCACACACACACACACACACACACACACACACACACACACACACACACACACACACACACACACACACACACACACACAACCACACACACACACACACACACACACACACACACACACACACACACACACACACACACACACACACACACACGCGCGTGCACACACCTCGTATTCACACCAGCCATATGTTCACCTGTCAAACATCCAACGAGGTCAATTTATTCCCTTCGTCAATAATTAATGGCAGAAAGTCTGCGTGTCTCTCTGTCTGTCTGTCTAGCTGTCTGTCTGTCTGGCAAGAGACATGACTATAATGACTTAAATATTCCATAAATACCATAGGTTATGGTGTATCACATATTGTGCATTACACAAGTAATGCATATTGTCTCTGTCGGGCAGAAACCTCTCCAAGTTTCAGATTTGTATGTTTTTTTTGTCAAAGTAAAGCCCTGCTTCATCATACAAGGCCGTAGCACTGAAGTAGTGAAAACAGCCGATCTACAAGCACACAACGCCTCGCGGTGCGAGGCGTTGTGTGCTTGTAGATCGGCTGTTTTCACTAGTTTCAATCATTTTTAAAATGATAAATGCAAAACGAACGGTTTTGGACATACAAGGTTTCCACCCCGACAATGACGATATACTTCAATGCTAGTTTAAATCACCTGGGCCAATGCTAAACATGCTAAAACTATGCTAACCATACTACAGTATGTAACATTGGTAAACCACTATCAAAACAGTACCTGCTTGCCATGCATTAACCTTACCAGTAAGACTCCCTAAACGGGAGATAGCGACCGTCAGGTCGCATACACAAACTTTAGAAGGCAATGGTAGCCAATCAGGAGGGAATATGGGAAATGGGACAGATCCATGTTGATGACATGACTTTAGAGATACTGTGTACCGCTTTGCGTGATTCTAGAGCAAAATCTGTAGGAGCAGCGTCCAAAAATGTGTTTTGCAAGAATCGGCCTCGTGGTGGCGCTAGAAGAGGGCCATGTGAGAAATGTTCAAATATGATTATTTTGGGGATTGCGGCCTGAAAAGGTTGAGAACCATAGGTTTAGCAGACAGTTTGAGGATCCAATGGAGTTAGCTGGTCTTTGTCAGAAGTGCTTTTTCACTACTTTTCATTGGTTCAATATCTTTTTAGCCAGCAGCACACAGACATACAGGGTGTTCAATAGCACTGGTTTATGGAGAAAAGAAAATCAAGAACCTGAAAAAATGGAGCTGGTTTCTGCCAGACAGCTACGATATTGTATACCACAAATATTCTTTAGGAGAGTGTCAGATAGGCCTGTCACAATTTATAACATAATCGTCTAATCGCAATTATTTGACATAATCGCAGTTATTGTGTCATAATCGCTTCCATGTGGAAAATGTCTCATATATTTTCAAACATAGTGGAAATGGCCGATCTACAATATCCGACGCGTTGTGACGCGACGTGTTGTGAGCTTGTAGATCGTCTATTTTCAATATCAATGTTCTTTTTTAAGTATAAAGTAGTCAAATATGTCTGTAAATTCTTTGTATATTTAGGTTACGTGTCATATCTGCTATTTGCAGCTTCAAAGCCTGCAAGCCAAACAGTTTTGTCAACAACAAAAACACAATTAAATCTTTAGTATTTGAGTGACAATTAATCGTCATGTAAAATGTCAGCCCATAGTGTCAAATAGATTTCGGGGGTCCTTGACCTGAACATGTTAGAGAACCACCGTGCTAACCAAACGAACCCCTCTGCTAATAACACTGGCCTTGCATTTCTCTCCCCTCCCTCTCCTCTCCATTGTGTCACATATCGTCACTGTTGGGCAGAAACCTCGTATCTCCAAGTTTCAAATTTGTATGTTTTTTTTTTTGCAAAGTAAAGCCCTGCTTCATCATACAAGGCCGTCGCACAAAGGTAGTGAAAACAGCAGATCTACAAGCACACAACGCCTCACAGTGCGAGGCGGCGTGTGCTTGTAGATGGGCTGTTTTCACTACTTTAAATCATTTTTAAAATGATAAATGCAAAATGAAGAGTTTTGGACATACAAGGTTTCCACCCGACAACGATGATATTGTACGTCTCCCCACAACAGAGTGATGAACGGAGCAGCTCATTACCGCCATATGCTTTCAGCTCAGTTAATAAAACCATCAGTAATCAAGCTGTGCTTTGTTTTTGTGTCTTATATTGTTTCTTTTCTCTCTGTCTTTGGCTCAACACCATTAACAGGCTCTCATGAAGTCTTTGTTACGTTAGATTTTCACGACTTAAACTGTTATTTTACAGTTTTTTTTAACAGTTCAAATTTGTATGTTTTATTCCCGAAGTAAAGCCCTGCTTCATCATGCAAGGCCGTCGCACTGTACATGGACGGATTAACCCCCGCGAGGGCCCCTGGCCTATAATTTTTTTAGGGCCCCCCAACCTCCAACATAACCCCCCTCCCTCCAAACGCGTACTATCCAACTCGGATGTTAAGCCATGAGGATCATCTGTGGGCCAAGAAAGCACCTGTAGACAACAGAGGAGGGGCCCACACATTTGATTTTGAATGAACATTATGTACATTTAATTTTATTAAATTGTCAATGACCATGCAGCCCACTTCCCCCAAGGGCCCCTGAGAGCCAAGGGCCCCTGGCATTGGCCTCATCGGCCCAATGGTTAATACAGCACTCGCACAAAAGTAGTGAAAACAGCAGATCTGCAAGCACACAACGCCTCGCACCGCGAGGCGTTGTGTGCTTGTAGATCGGCTGTTTTCACTAGTTTAAATCATATAAAAAATGATAAATACGGTTTTGGACATACAAGGTTTCCACCCGACAACGATAATATATATATACGTTTCCCATCCTTGCTCGCTGACCAGACAAGCTCTTAACGTGAACGAATTCCCATGGATAAGCATGTGGATTTCTGTCTGCTGCGATTATGGAGATAGTTCAGAGATGTTTCCTGGTGGAGGAGAGGTTGTTATGACGTCTCTCACTGGCCTTTCTTGGCACTGACTATTTTATGCTTTAACTAGCGACCAAGCCCTAGGTTGCGCAGGGCGGAATTCGCACAGGACGGGATTAATTTATTTGCAAGTGCGATTCGAGTTGCGGTTGGTTGTTTAAGTTGGACGAAATATTTTGCCAAATATGGATATGACTGCTACGTCTGACATCTTATGTTATAGACCACATGGAGACTCACACAATATGACCATATATGGGCATTCCAAGCTATGGGCTTAATATTGATGACATCAGTGATCTCCATACTGTATATGGGTAGGTCAGCTATAGACATAATTAATTCTGTCTTGGCCATACATGGAGCGTCCATATATGGGCATTGCGTTAAAACGTTTGAGCACCACTGATCATAGCAACGTAGGTTTTTCAGAAAACCAGTGGTGTAAAGTAACTAAGTACATTTACTTAAGTACTGTACTTAAGTACAATTTAGAGGTATTTGTTGCGACCGTTAGGGAGCAGTTTACTATGAAAACCTCCACCGGCCGTCCGTCCGTCCGTCCGTCCGTCACGTCACGTCACACGTCACACCTTTGTTTGTGTACGGTGTGATGTCATATATCTTCAGTATGACATCACACCACATGTGTAAACAAACCTTTGTGTACGTTGCTGTGGCAACAGTCTGTTGTTGCTGGTCTGTTAGTGTACGTTAGCAACCACCTTAGCAACCATGGTTTTACCCTAGCAACCAACTGTTTACCCTAGCAACCAACTGTTTACCATAGCAACCATGTTTTTTTACCCTAGCAACCAACTGGGCATAAAAGGGATTCTGTTAGGGATCTCCATATATGGGCATAAAAGGGATTCTGTTAGGGATCTCCATATATGGGCATAAAAGGGATTCTGTTAGGGATCTCCATATATGGGCATAAAAGGGATTCTGTTAGGGATCTCCATATATGGGCATAAAAGGGATTCTGTTAGCTGTTAGTGATCTCCATATATGGGCATAAAAGGGATGCTGTTAGGGATCTCCATATATGGGCATAAAAGGGATTCTGTTAGGGATCTCCATATATGGGCATGAAAGGGATTATGTTAGGGATCTCCATATATGGGCATAAAAGGGATTGTATCCCAGATGATGCCATGTGGTGTGATGTCATTTGTATACAAATGTGGGCGGCAACAACAGACTGTTGCCACAGCAACGTACACAAAGGTTTGTGTACACATGTGGTGTGATGTCATTTGTATACAAATGTGGGCGGCGACAGACCAGCAACAACAGACTGTTGCCACAGCAACGTACACTGCTGCGCCACACTCAGCACCCCTAAAAACCAGTACTTGGGATTTGTTGATGTAAATGTTCACATAGAGTGTAATAATTGGTAAAACAAACTTTTGGCCTATTTGTGGAGATAAGCGACCAACGGTCGCTTATCTCCCGATTAGGGAGTCTTACTGGTACTTTACTTAAGTATGTCCACTTTGCAATACTTTTACTTCTACTCCACTACATCTCAGATCCAAATATTGTGATTTTACTCCACTACATTTATTTGAAAACTTTAGTAACCAGTTACTTGTTGTGAGCTTGTAGATCTGCTATTTTCAAACATTTTGTGCTTTTACTTTTGGTACTTTAGGTACGTTTTGATGCCAATACTTTCATACGTTTACTCAAGTGCATTTTGAATTCCGGACTTCTACTTGTAACAGAGTATTTCTAAACTGCACTAAGTATAAACTGTGAGTATTTTTTTCCACCACTGCAGAAAACCGCTAGTATTTAGAAGACATTCTTAGGTGTGTGTGCACGCGTGTGTGCGTGTACGCGTGCGAGCGAAGAAGAAGAAGAGAAGCGACAGTTGATTTTCTCCTGCTCTCCGTTCCTGTGTAGCCGCCTGCCGCCTCGTCGCTCCCCTCACTCCCCCTGGGATCTGAAATACCACGGCAGGAGGAGATGAAACGACGTCTTCCCTTTCTGTCTCGCCCTGCCGGTGACAGCGACAGGGAGGAGAGAAGGCGTAATTAAGACACCTAAAGGACACGTCCCCCTCCGTTACACCCGCACCCACCCCCCACGCTCACCTCTGCACGAGCATCACAGAGATAGATGAAAGTCCTTTAGTGTGTGAAGTTCTTTAGTGTGCGAAGGTAGAAGTGCTTGTGTACGTATACTGCATGTCCATGCCTCTGTGTGTGTAGATCAGGGGTTTTCAAAGTGGGTGACGGGGCACCCTGGGTTGCCGCGACGGCAGTCCAGGGGTGCCGCGAGATCATTTGATAATATTTGGAATTTATTTGGACACTTGAAAAAATATTTAGTATCATTTTAAACTTGAAGTACAAAGTTATTTTCAGTCAGTTCTAACCAAAATGGCTATTATCGCAATGTTTTACTCGCAACATAATCACTAAAATATCGTCACTGTCGGGCAGAAACCTTGTATCTCCAAGTTTCAAATGTGTACGTCTTTTGGTAAAGCAAAGCCCTGCTTCATCATACAAGACTGTCACACAAAACTAGTGAAAACAGACGATCTACAAGCACACAGTGTCTCGCATCGCGAGGCGTTGTGTGCTTGTAGATCTGCTGTTTTCACTAGTTTTAGTACATTTTATAGATGATAAATACAAAACGGTTTTGGACAAGGTTTCCACCCGACAACGACAATATGCTATAAATATAAGGTGCTGGGAGTGAAAATTATAATGTAGGGGACGGGGTGCCTCGAATTAAAGAAAATATTTATGGGGTGCCCTGAGACAAAAAGGTTTGGGAAACCCTGGTGTAGATAGATAGATAGATAGATAGATAGATAGATAGATAGATACCTTTATTATCCCAAAGGGGAAGATCAGTCGCCCGGAGGCAGCACAGCAGTATGAGGATATTTACAAAGTTACAGAGAAGTAAGAAAGAATAAAAAAAAAAAGATCAGAGTACAGAAAAGAGCAAGGTATACATCAAAGAAAGGGAACGAAGAATATATATATGTTACAGTGTTTTTGAGCACTTGTTTTAGATCACCTTATGGGCAGTCATTGGGAGTATAGCTCAGTGGTAGAGCATTGGTCTGCATTGGTCCGACGTTTTATTGTTCCTCCATTGTTCCCATTAGTCCGACACTTGTGAATGCTAACCTGGTGAATGCTAACCAAGCCCCCAGAACGGCTTGTAAATATTGAAGCAGCCGCCCTACTGGCCAAAGCTGGAATTTCAGGCGGGGTGAAACATACATGCACGAGCATAAGAGCGCGGCGCTGGGGTCTACAATAGGGTTCAATGGACGTCGACGTCGTTCGTGACGTCATTCGTGACGTTTGGCTCCACTGCGTAGTGGAGCCATTCCCCAGAATGCACCTGGATTAGCTACATTGCTAGCACGTAGCCGTTGCTTCAAAACGCCACTGAGCACTTGCATTGAAATGATAGTGGGGGCGGGGCTCGTCCGCTCTCTATTTTATATATACTCTATGATGCTAACCTGCCGACGCTGGTGAATGCTAACCTGGTGAATGCTACTATGCCTAAACCTAACCCTAACCCTAGAGAAATTAGACGTTTGCTTTGAGACCCAAACTACCGTAGTGAAAAAGGCAGATCTACAAGCACACAACGCATCGCTTAGCGGCCGCGTTTGCCAGCTTGTTGATCGGCTATTGTAACTGTTTGGGGATAACAGTGCTGTACATTCACACACATGCGTGCAGTGGACCTTGCAGTGGACTCAGTTATGATTTCTGCTTTTGCCACGCCTGCACCCAAAAAAATAATCTCTCAGTTGAACACATTTTAAATGTGTGAAACTTTTCCACCCATTTTATATGAATAAATTTATATATGGGATATATGTAGTCCCAAGTCAAATCTACATTCAATGCAATGCATGTTGTTCAATTAGTCCAACTCATTTTCATTAACTTAAGCCAAGTTAATTATATGAACTTAATTAATTTACGTTTGTCCAACTCAAACAAATGTTAACGTAAATGTGTTGGTTCAACTCATTTTTATGGAATTAAGCTAAGATAAATAAAATACTTTTACATTTACATAAGAAGAGTTCGGTTTCAGGTTTTCTTCTGGATGATTTGTTTCAAGTTTTACAATATCAACATACAGATGCATAATGGATATATGCAATAGCAGTGATTATTGAATAATCAGAACATTTAAGAGAAAACCAACGCAATAACCTCAAAGTTACCATGAGTTCTTCTCTTTTAGCCTAGCATGGGGAGGGAGCTCAAGCTTAAACTAGCAGCCTAGCAGTTAGGGTTAGGGTTTAGGCTCAAATACTGACAAATCAAATTCTGACATATGACAGTCATCTTGCCAAGGCAGACACATTGATATGATACATTTAGCATTTTTAGCTCCCGAAAGCTTAAACATTTCCCTGAAAACCTAGAAAAATGCTGTTCCCAGCATGCTTTGCATAACATGTGACCAACTTATTTGACCAATCAAGGGAAAGGGCTGGAGTCACTTCTCAGATCTGTAAAATGTACTTAATAAAATTGAGTTGGATTCAAACAATATTCTCAGAATGATTTCAGCCTTAAAAACTACTCAATGAAATTGGTGAGAGGCGTGGTTTATGGGACTCTGGGAGTTTTCATTGGAACTCATTTTCAATGTGTTTTTAAATTCCATTACTAAGATTTGAGTTACATGAATGTAATATAAATGCATAATGTTAAATGAATAGATTTTGTATAAGCACTATTAATTACATTTGAGTTGGAACAATTTAATAAAAATGCATATATTGTAAATGTATATATTTAAGGTAAGCACGATTAATATTTGTTCAGTTACATCAATTCAATACATTTGCATATATTATAATTAAATACATTTAAATAAAGCCAACATAATGTAAATGTATCACATCTGGCACTATTAATAATATTTGAGTTATATCAATTAAATGTATATGCTTATGCCTTGAAGTGAAGTAATTAAATAAAGCAAACATAATTTATATGTGTCACATTTATAGGGGGGTTGAATCAGTTTTTTGGGTGTGACAGAGACAGCATGATAACAGGCGAGGGCAGAGGCGTCAATTGGGTATGGCAGGGGTATGCAGCTGCCATACCCTGGGTCCAGGGGGGAAATTAAAGTTACTTTTAAATATAAATACATGAATGTCTCTTTGTCTATCTGTGCTGGTTATTATGTTATAAAATACAGTAAAATAACTACAAATGCAACATTTTACAAAATGGTCACTTCAACAAGGTATATATTCTCCACATTTTTATTCATCTTGACAGAATGGTATATTCCCAGGTTCCGCAGGTCAGCTGCACAGGTGCAATTCGTTATTGTTAATTGTGGCACATTTACTAACATGCCAAGTTTAGCTGCGCTTGAACAACCGTTCTAGGCTGCCATATCCATCCCAAGAAACCGTAGAAACGGGGAAAAAAAAGAAAATGTACTTCTTAAAATAAATGAATCGTGCCTGTTGATAAGGTATGGCAACATGACTGGTGTCTTGAACGCGCGCCTTTGCGCACGTTCAATGTTGCCATGTTGCCATACCTTAGCTTTTTCTGAACTGACGCCACTGGGTGAGGGGAGCGAGCGCCGCTCTCTTTCCGTGGACTAGTCAACCGTCAGCTCTCCTCACTCTCCACAGGGGCTGCCATTTTCCCCTTGAGACAATCAGGCTGAAATTATGGGGAGGGCGGCCCCTGGATTGCGGCGCATGTCAGGGGTGTCGCACCAAATTCTGGGCCCCGGCCGGGGTGCAAGGATTCACTGCAGGCCCCCCATTAATGTTCATAGGGGGAGGGGGTTTAACCCATTTAGACGGGGAACGCATTATTATTACGCATTATTGTGCTTTAACTGTTGAAAAATAGCAGATATCCAAGCTACCAGCGTGGCACCGAGTGCCGCGCTGCGAGCTTGTAGATCTGCTATTTTTGTAACCTTTGTTTCTATGTCAGTGGTGCTCAAACCTTTTCATGTGACATGATATGTATTTGGCCACGGACACCCATCTCAAAATGTTTAGTTCCAGGGACCCCCCCAGAAGCACAATCTTAGTTACTAACGTTCGCTTCAAAAAAATTCAACGATTTTGCACACATTTTCACGACTTTTAACAAAAAAATAGCAGATCTACAAGCTCGCAGCGCGGCACTCGGTGCCGCGCTGTGAGCTTGTAGATCTGCTATTATTCAATAGCTAAAGTATAGAATAATTCCAGGCCCCTCCACCTTCCTTGGGCCCCAGTAACTCAGTCCCCCCCCCCCTCCCTTGTGACGCCCCTGGCTCCTGTGTCGGGAGAAGGTGATTCCACCTGACAGCTGCTTGTTTTCAGACAACAGCCAGTCTTTATGGAAATCATCTTCTCTACCTGTTTTCCCCCCTCGGAGGCTCTCTGTCTCGGCTCCCGCTGATAACAGCCCACAGGAGAACAAAGACATGCCTTTATTTCCTATCTGGTTGCTGTCTCTCCGTGCGGCCGCGATTAGTAACAGGCTCCTATAACATCCTATTGAGGCTGACAACGCACACCCTGTCTTAAAGTCAGCCAATATAAACACACAGATATATCGTCGTTGTCGGGCAGAAACCTCGTATCTCCAAGTTTCAAATTTGTACGTTTTTTCACGAAGTAAAGCCTTGCTTCATCATTCTTCATTCACCGTTGTTTCCTGTTGAGATTGGCAGATTTCACCCAGGTTTTTTCCTCTCACTCACGTCACTTTGTCTGCTGAACTCACTCAGCAACGATATAAAAAGAAAATAAACAAAAATACAAAATAAAACAATTCACAGGAGGCAAGCAGTCATCACCCCATGATGTGCACTGCACTGTAGTTTCAAATGCATCGCTTTTTTAGTAAAAAAGAAAAAAGACCTGTGTGACATGTGTGATCTTGGCAGGTTGCCCCAGGAAATGTGCCAATCTCAACAGGAAACAACTGTACAAGGCCGTTGCACAAAAGTAGTGAAAATCATATTAAAAATTATAAATACGGTTTTGGACATACAAGGTTTCCACCCGAAATGATGATATGTATACGTTTCACATCCTTGGTTGCTGACCAGACAAGCTCTTACGTGAACGAATTCCCATGGATAAGCATGTGGATTTCTGTCTGCTGTGATTATGGAGATGGTTCAGAGATGTTTCCTGGTGGAGGAGAGGTTGTTATGACGTCTTTCACTGGCCTTTTTTGGCGCTGAAGTGGAATGCAGCGTTTAGCAGCAGTAAACCCCTGGACTCAACCATGGGGCATCTTCATATTAATAATCATATCAATAAATGGCTCTTATCAAAGGCAAACACAAAGTAGAAAGTACTGTTTGCTATTATGTCCATGAATTAAATACAGAGGGCTTCCAACGTAAAAAAAGACCGTAAAAATACTTATTTGGGATGTTCCTTTTTAGGCAGGGTGTTTAACTGTACTTGTACTGTACTACATTTCAATTCACACTTCTGATTGGTCAGAGTGTGATTGGTCAGAGTATAGTGCCCAGTCACTATACTGCACCTGAGAGGCTACTTTTTACTGAAACCAAGTTTAAAATGAGAATTGATTGAATACACAAAATAACAATAAGAAGCAACTGATTTTCAATGGTAGTGGATGGAGAGAAAGGACTTTTGTCCCACCAAGACACAGCAACCAATGGGTGCCGAAGAGGGGTGGGACAACGGGCGGGACTTGACAAAGGTTGAATTGTATTGACTATACTTGTACTCTTCTCCATTTTTGTCTAATGAAATAATCAATCAATCAAAAATAGACATTTACGCTTCTGAGATGCAATCAATCAATCAATGAAAACCAGAAGGGGACATCAAAAGCAGAGGGAACCCCGCCTGCATGAAGCAGGATGAAGGATTAATGGTGGTGCAGGTTTAGACCCCAGCATGTCTCCCAACATCCCGTTATATCTAAGGCTCCGTGATGGATGCAGGCGGACAGACGGACCCCTTATATCTAAGGCTCCGTGATGGATGCAGGCGGACAGACGGACCCCTTATATCTAAGGCTCCATGATGGATGCAGGCGGACAGACGGACCCGTTATATCTAAGGCTCCATGATGGATGCAGGCAGACAGATGGAAGAGTGCTGTTTGCCCTTCATTTAATGCTCATGTTGCAGGTCAGACGCAGATAAAAGTTAAAGGCGCCATTTGAGTGCCTTCATGAAGTGAATCCCAAAGAGTGTCGGTCAGACGTTGGTTCAGCATGGACTGCTTTACCTCTCTTTCTCATTGTCTCTGTCTGTCTCTCTCTTGTATGTGTGTGTGCAGGGACTTGCAGAGAATGTTAGAGAGGCAGGGTCTGACATTTCTAAAAGGGCCTTTTGGTGGAAATATTGAAAATAACCGACCTCCAAGCTCACGACGCGTCCCGCTGCGACGCGTTGTGACCTTGGAGGTCGGCTATTTTCAGTGCTTGATACCACACTGAAGCATAATCAAGTCAATACTGGAGATGTGTCAAGGTAATTCTCTTGAATTATGCCTTCAGGTATGGCATGGAAAGAGGGCATTTGCATGTCTTTCACCATAGTAAAAACTGCATTTTGCATTTGGAAAGGGCTCTTTTTACAGACGGATAAAAGGGCAGGGGCTCAAGCCCCCTTTGATGTCTATGTGTGCATGTGCCTGTGTGTGTCTTTCTCTCCGTCTCTCTCTCTCTCTCTCTCTCTCTCTCTCTCTCTCTCTCTCTCTCTCTCCCTATGTGTGTTGGAAGGAGAATAAAGGAACTTGCTGTGAGTTTGACATCCATATTCATCTAGGAGGCCTGGTGGGTGGCTGGTGTTATTATCCTTCTAGAGGTCAGACATGTAGGGTGACCTCAGCCTAGTCATCAGAAAGAAGACAGAGAGAGAGAGAGAGAGAGCCAGAGGGCTGCACACAGGGACGTGCTGGGCCCCTGATTCAGCCCGGGAAAAAGAGTTGGAGAGGCCCTTATTGCGCGCTATAGAGAGAGATCTCTCTCTATAGCGCTGCTGCTGCTGCTACTCAAAGATGTGTGACAAAGTGACAAGCCAGTGGGCCAATTACATGAGTTATATTTTGTTGTTGTCGGGTGGAAACCTTGTATGTCCAAAACCGTTTGTTGTGTATTTATCATTTTAAAAATGATTTAAATTAGTGAAAACAGCCGATCTACAAGCACACAACGCCTCGCACCGCGAGGCGATGTGTGCTTGTAGATCTGCAGTTTTCACTACTTTTGTGTGACGGCCTTGTATGATGAAGCAGGGCTTTGCTTTGCGAAAAAATGTACAAATTTGGAACTTGGAGATACGAGGTTTCTGCCCGACAGTGACGATTTACTTTTTTGTTGGCCACCCAGCTCCCAAAATGGAACGAAGGCAGACATTTTTTAAAAATGTTATTTCCTCATGGCCGGCCTGGGGAATGAACCGGGAATGAACCGGCCGTTCGGGAGTTGTCCTGCTTTTCCCAATGGCCAGCACGTCCCTGGCTGCACAGCAAAAACCTATTTCACCTCCAAGTTCAGAGCGCAACATCTCTCTCTCTCTCTCTCTCTCTCTCTCTCTCTCTCTCTCTCTCTCTCTCCCCCGCCGTCTCTTTCCCTCCAGCCTCGGCAGTGTTTTTCCTCCGTGAGCCATATGGTGTGATGCAGTAATCAGCACATCTCTCCCTCTCTCTCTCTCTCTCTCTCTGCATCTCCACGTGCACTCGGTGGCCGTTGACACGGTGGCACAGCAATTAGCACCCCCACCCAGATGTTTCATCCGCCAGCCACGCCTCCCATTTGGATCTGCAGTGTACGGGACACGCTCTGCGTACCTGCTATTAGTCTTATCTCATGCCTGCTTTGAAATCCATCCTACGGCGGTGCCCTGTGATAAAAAAAATGAAAATACCATGTCTACAACAGGGGTCTTCAACATTTTCAGGCCAAGGACCCCTTAGTTGAGAGAGAGATGAAGCAGGGACCCCCACAACCTGTTCATAGATTCCATATAGTTTCATCAGTGTATTTTGGATTCATGTCAATTTGTGTTTTCAGATATTTAACCACTTGAACCGTCAATACTTAATAAACTTGATCTTTCACTCTGTACTTATTCTGCTCTTTTTCCCCTCTACACCAAACCTCTTTGCCGAAAATAACCGATCTACAAGCTCACAACACCTCGCAGCGCGAGATCCGAATGTGGCGTGATGCGACTCATTGTGAGCTTGCAGATTGGCTATTTTTGCTGCTGGGCACTGTCGTATGACCAAGTATAATTCAGGCTTCACTGTATGCTACAGTATCTGTGAGCATACCCAGGTGACAGCAGCTTTCTGACAGCTAGATCACCCTGCGTTGTGGAACGACCTTCGGTCCTTATCTCACGTGATGACATTCACAGACGTTGCGTCGCCTCCTTTTATGGGCACGCTGCAAAAAAAAGAAGAAGAAAAAAACATGTGTGCCGCGTGGTTTCATCAACAACCTTTTAAAATGAACTTGTGTCGGGGGGGGGGGGGGGGGGGGGGGTTGAAAAGGACGTTTCACCTGAAAAGTTTTAGTTTTAGTCTAATTTTAGTCGACTAAATATTATAAGATTTTAGTCGACTAAATCCACTGTTGATTTAGTCAACTTCAATGTATTTTGGCTGATTTTACACTTGGTTGCATGCTGAAAATTAGCCGATCTACAAGCTCACAACGCGTCGCCCTGCGAGGCGTTGTGAGCATGTAGATCTGCTATAAGCTTGTAGATCTGCTATTTTCAGCACGCAACACCTGAGACCAACCAAACATAAAATGACTCTCTTCTCCACTAGTCCCTCCCTAATGTTTTAGTCTAGTTTTTATTTTGTTGACGAAATTGTCAATATATTTAGTCTTAGTTTTAATCATCACAGCTTCATTTTTATTTTGTTTTGTCAGTGAAAAAAACACAGTCGACAAACACTTTTCGTCATAGTTTTAGTCGGCGAAATCAACACTGCGTCACTCTCTGTCAGGCCTGTTGGTTTCAATTGCGGCGTAATCGTTTTTTTTCTGGGTGGTGTGCGATGCCGGGTTTTCTGGACACGAGCGAAAGTGTCTCGAGGAGCGTTTTGCGCTCCCCCGATGATGTTATCTGGCAGATAATCTGACTCCAAACACCGTTGAAATAAGGTTTACAGGCGCACACCTGAGACTGATTGGAGTGTCAACTATGTAATGGCGGCGTCGCTCGGATAGCGGAATGCAGAGTGCGTTGCATCGACTCACTTGAGGAGTAATCGTTCACAGCCCGCCAGAGTGTGACTTTTCTTTTTTTTTGCCTTGAATGTGGCTGCAACGAGGAGAAGGCTCTGCTCTCCTCCCCTCCTCTAACCTGTTAAGACCGGAAACGCATTATTTTATGCTTCAACTATTAAAAATAGCAGATATACAAGCTTGTAGATCTTGTACATCTGCTATTTTTTTAAAGTTGTGAAAATGTGTGCGTCTTTGAATATTTTGGCCCGATTTTTAAACCTTTGTCAAACTTTTTGACAAACTTTTTCATGTGAAGGACCCCCAAAATGATATGTATTTGCCCACGGAACCCATTTCAAAATATTTAGTTCCAGGGACCCCCCCAGAAGCAGAATTTGAGCTACAAATGTTCGTTAAAAAAAACCATATACTGTATTCAAAGATTTGCACACATTTTCACGACTTTTCAAAAAAAAAAAAAAAAAAGATCTACAAGCTCGCAGCGTGGCACCCAGTGCCGCGCTGTGAGCTTGTAGATCTGCTATTTACTCTAACAGCTACAGTATAAAATAATGCAGCGGGCTTAAATGCGCTAACCTAGAAGTGATACTTTTGAAGGACAAAGCCTGCGAGAGCGAGATGGACCATCTGACGCGCTCCCGAACCCCCCGCTATCTCTTCCACTGTCTCCCGTCTTCTAATTACGCTTCAATCATCCACAGCAGCCCTGCGTGAGGTAAATTATTTCTGCGAGCCGAGAGGAGACGTGCCGAGACAGAGAGAGAGAGAGAGAGAGAGAGAGAGAGAGAAGAGGAAGACGGGTCTGGAAGAGAGAGAAAGACGAGAGGACGGAGAGAGTAGGAAAATGGATAATATCGAGCGATGGAATAAAGTCAGAGACATATAGAGGCAGAAAGGGGATCTACTGTAAGTAGACAATGGAGCAAGAGATGAAGGGGAAACCAGACTAACAGAGAGCTGGAGGGGAAGAGAGAAAAGATCTGCTTTTCGTCGTTGTCGGGTGGAAACCTTGTATGTCCAAAACCGTTCGTTTTTAAGAAATGAACTAAACTAGTGAAAACAGCCGATCTACAAGCACACAACGCCTCGCGGTGCGAGGCGTTGTGTGCTTGTAGATCGGCTGTTTTCACTACTTTTGTGCACCGGCCTTGTCTGATGAAGCAGGGCTTTACTTCGCGAAAAAACATACAAATTTGAAACTTGGAGATACGAGGTTTCTGCCCGACAGCGACGATATTATGATCACTGCAGCAGGAGACAGGCGGTCACTAATGAACAAGAGAGAGGGAGAGGGAGAGAGAGAGAGAGAGAGAGAGGGAGAAGTATATACCAGTAAGATGCCTAAGGGCGACAATAAGCCATCTGGCCAGTGATGTATATCAGACCCATATATGCCCAGCAAGGGCGGTCAGGACCTGGACCAATCAGTGACGTCTCGATCGGGGCCAGATCAAGTCAAACCATGACTAGTCAGATCTGACCGAGAATATCACCTGATTTCAACCAACATAAATCCTGCCCACGAAAAGAAGACGTCCTGGATTAATCAGAGAGGGTCCGATCGAGGCCAGATAAATATCACAACTAGTCAGATATGTCCCATGAATATAACCTTATATGCTGATATTTCAACTCGCATTACAAACAATAACAATAATCTTGTCAAACAAAAAAGTTTGTATGACATCCTGGTAATGACGTCAAGATCATCCCCATATGAGCTGTGATCTGGCCTAGTTCTGAACGTCACCGGAGTCTCCGGAGGACGTCATCATAACGTCATCATGACGTCATTTGGCTTGCAGGGTGGAGAGCCCTGGTATCCATATATGGAGATCTGTGTCAACATTCTTACTCAATTATTATTCGTTATGTGAACCAGCCACACAGATATGGGCTGTCTTGGCCATCTGTCTTGGCCATATATGGGTTCTGTTAGTGTGGTATGTGGCCGATGTGGCCTCCATATAAGGACATTCCCATATGAAGTCCTGTTAGATATGGGCTTAATAATGATGACATCAGGGATCTCCATACAGTATATGGGCATAAAAGGGATTATGTTAGTGTGGTTCCCCTGACATAACAGTGATGTCATCAAACACATAGACTGTGAAAAAACCGTGACACAGAGACAAGATGTGGCATTTCTCATACTAAATTGCGACCTACGGTCGCAATTAGGCATTAGCATACCTTGTGGTGACCCACATTGACAGACTGTGATAGACATTCACCAAAGAGGTACTGTGCCTTTAAGAGAGCGGGGGGTTAGTGTTGTAACTACTTCCGTTTCCGGGTTAATGTGGTTGTTGTTGTTGTTGTACTCAGACCCCTAGAGAGAGAGAGTTATGACACTTATACGTCGACTCCCATTGTAAGCGTGGAAAGCCTATTTACTCTATGGTGGAAAGCTAGCTTAGCCTAGCTTACTGGAGCCTGTTCTCATTCTTAGCGAGCCTTTGCTGCTCTTCAGCCCCTTGGAGAGGCCCGTGAATGCGTTAAAAGGGGGGAAAAGACGTGATTTAGTCTACTTACCAGCGAGTGAAAATGCCTCAGTTATAATGGGGGCGGACGGGGCTGAAGAGCAGCAGAGGCTCGCTATGAATGAGAACAGGCTCCATGCGACGCCACTTCCGGTCTGCGGCGAGATCAAAGCGTGTCGCCACTCTGCTTACACTGCTCTGGTTGTACTGCTGCTAGCTTGTTGCAAACATTGCACAGTGAATGTACAAGTTCATGTGGAGATAAGTGAACTACCTTGACCCACCTACGTCTCCTGTCTCACTGTTTCCTAACTCCACAACCTACTGTATTCCAACACTTGCTAATTATGTTCAATCAGTTGCTGAGATGTAGGTTAATATCTAATGCTGTGGAATAGATGTTGACAGAAGTCATACTGGAATAATGTTGTTTTTGTTGTTATATGAAATTATTCATTCTTTTTTTTTTCTGTGGCTCTTCTAATTAGGCTACACAAAATTACCATCTTATTAATGGTAAAAAAAAGTGTGTGTGTGTATGTGTGTGTGTGTGTGCGCGTGCGTGCGTGCGTGCGTGCCCCACTTGCATATTTGGATGTTTTTTTTTTCGTACCGCGACAATGGCTTTAATTCCATTACCAAATGGCTCGGCGGTGGCCCTCGCGCCCACATCTCCAGCAGCGCGAGCGGAGGCCCACGCTCTCAATATGCTCAACACCGCCTGCTCGCTTTGAAGCAGACATAAGCATGGCTCGCTAATGGCCACAGTGTGCAGTTATTAGAATCTCTTTGAAGTGGCAACCATCGCCAGCTCCCTCTGCCTTCTCTGTCAATTGATCTGGCTCCATTAGGCCGTCTAGCCCGGGAACGCAAATCAGATTTGAACCACTTTAACCATCATTTTCATGCTTTAACTATCGAAAAATAGCAGATATACAAGCTCACAGCGCGGCACCGAGTGCCGCGCTGCGAGCTTGTAGATCTGCTATTTTTGAAAAGAATCCTGTGAACGTTTGGTTGCAAGTCTTTGAATATCTTTGACACGTTTCTATACATGTCTTGCAAAATCCTTCTTCTAAATCGGTGGTCTAGGCCGGGAACGCAAATCACATTTGAACCACTTTAACCATTATTTTATGCTTTAACTATCGAAAGTGCCGCGCTGCGAGCTAGCAGATCTGCTATTTTTGAAAAATCCTGTGAACGTTTTGTTGCAAGTCGTTGAATATTTTTGACACGTTTCTATAAATGTCTTCTAAATCCTTTTCCTAAATCGGTGGTTCTCAAACTTTCTCATGTCAAGGACCACTGGAATTACATGTATTTGGCCGCGGACCCCTCATCTCAAAACATGTTGTTCCTAACCCTAACCCCCAGAAGCAAATATTTGAGTTACAAATGTTCGCTTTTTAAAAAGATATACCGGTATTCAACAAACAAAAAATAGGAGATCTACAAGCTCGCAGCGTGGCACTCGGTGCCACGCTGTGAGCTTGTAGATCTGCTATTTTTTAAATAGTTAATGCATAAAATAATTCTAGGCCTAAAAAGGTTAGCAGGGCCCACTGAGATGGCGTTCAAAGGCCCGAGTGGAGGCACACAGCACATTGGACACACACACACACACACACACACACACACACACACACACACACACACACACACACACACACACGCTCACGCACACGCTCACGCACGCACGAGCGTGCACGACGCCAGGTGAAATGCTTTGCATTCATTTGCTCAGCCCGGCTGTGAGAACACACATCCCCAATGGCAAAGAAAGTGAATATTGGAAAATCGAGTTCAATCAGTTCAATCTGAAGAATGTGTCGGCCAACTAAATGTTTGGTCAACACCCAACCCCATTACCTTGCAATGGAGGCATTAATTGTGATTTAACAACTTGAACCCTATACACTTAAACCCAGGGGCGGGCTGGCCATCTGGCATACAGGGCATTTGCCCGGTGGGCTGGTAGGCTAGGGGGCTGGGGGGGCTGGTGTAAAAAAAAAAAAAGAAAAAGAAATAGCCAAAGTTCTGACACATTTTGGCACTAATCATGTTCATACTCCACTTGTTGGTGGTGAGAACTGTATGCTAACTTATACAATGTATGGATTGTGTAGTTGTGTAGTTATCATTTGTTGTTTGTAAAAGTTGTGGTATTAAACACTTGTGTATTTATATGTGCCGCCTTCGACCGGTAGAGTATCTTCGCGCGCGCTGGTTGTGGGGGCTGGTCTGGTCAAGATGCCAGGGCTGAATTTTAGTCCCAGTCCGTCCCTGCTTAAACCCTATATATATACTTTGTTCTTCTGTGTCAGGCACGTGCACACATAGACATCAAAGGGGGCTTGAGCCCCTGCCCTTTTATCCGTCTGTGAAAAGTGCCCTCTCCAGACCATGAATGCAAGTTTTTACTATGGTGAAAGAAATGCAAATGCCCTCTTTCCATGCCACACCTGAAGGCAGCATTCAACAGAATTGCCTTGTCCAAACTCTCCTGAACTTGAATGCAGCATCTTATGTTGAAAGAATTGCCCTCCCTGTGTAGAAATCCATGCTGTTACGCCACATCTCCAGTATTGACTCGATAATGCTTAGTTCAGTTTGGTATCGAACCCCGAAAATAGCAGCCCTCCAAGCTCACAACGCGTCTCAGCGCGACGCGTTGTGAGCTTGGAGGTCTGCTATTTTCGATATTTTCACCAAAAGGCCCTTTTACAAATTTCAGCCCCTGCCTCTTAACATTCTCTGCACGTCCCTGTTCTGCGTACCCTGGGGGACGCAGAGGGGGCCACTAATTCTTTCGCCCTCTACACCAAATATCTTCACCGAAAACCTCCCTTCTACACAACACATGGGGAGCTTACTGTATGGCAGGGTTCCCCAATAGGCGGCCCGCGGGCCATTTGCGGCCCGCAGGGGGCTACTGTCTGGCCCCCACCAACCCCAGTAATAATGGTGGTATAAGAGCATTAACAACACTAGTGTGTTGTCGGGTGGAAATGTCGTATCTCCAAATTTGTACGTTCTTTCGCAAATCATACAAGGCCGCCGCACAAAAGTAGTAGTAGTAGTAGTTTAAATCATTTTTAAAATGATACATTCAAAACGAATGGTTTTGGACATACAAGATTTTCACCCGACAACGACGAAAACTGTTGCTGGAGTAGTGGGAACCCCACCGTCGCCCCCTGCAATGTTGTGGCCCTCGGCTTGGTACCTTAGACATAATTCGGCCCTTGGGGAAAACTAATTGGGGAACCCTGCTGTATGGCATTGGCTATTTCCATTGAACGTTCGCCAACTTTCTCCTTAATGGTTAATTGTGATCAACCAGCAGAAAATGTCCGTCCACTGGTTTGGAATAAATAATGGTAGAATATGTTGTCTCAACTCAAACAGACCTTAAATAGAAGGCGGTAGGTAGGTAGAAGGTACGCAGCAGAACATGGACTGATAATATGCAGACCCTGTGATGCAGCAGCAGCAGCTGACCCGCTTCTATTTGTCTTCATCAGGCCCACCAATTAGTTCAGGGACCAGATTCCTCAGTGCCAGCCATTCTCTGCCCTCCTACCTATCATCTCCCTTTCTCTCTCTTTCTCTCCCTTTCTCTCTCTCACACATTCTCTCTCTCTCTCTCTCTCTCTCTCTCTCTCTCTCTCTCTCTCTCTCTCTCTCTCTCTCTCTCTCTTTCTCTCTCTCTCTCTCTCTCTCTCCATTCAGGGGTGTCACACCAAATTCTGGGCCCTGGGTACTTTAATATTGAAAAATAGCAGATATACAAGCTCACAGCGCGGCACCGAGTGCCGTGCTGCAAGCTTGTATATCTGCTATTTTTGAAAGATCGTGAACATTTTGTGCAAGCCTTTGCATATTTCAAGTCCGTCTAAGGTTTTTTTTGAAAAACCTACGTTTCTATGTGCTCAAACCTTTTCACTCGAAGGACCCCCCAAAATGATACATATTTGGCCACGGATCGACCCCCATCTCAAAATATTTAGTTCCAGGGACCCCCTCAGCAGAAGCAAAGTTTGAGTTACAAATGTTCGCTTAAAAAGTACATAAATTATATTCAAAGATTTGCGCACATTTTCACGACTTAAAAAAACAAAAACAAAAACAGCAGATCTACAAGCTCGCAGCTGTGAGCTTGTAGATCTGCTATTTTTCATATTCAGACCCCTCCACCTTGGGCCCTAGTAACTCAGTCCCACTTTCCCCCCCTTGTGACACCCCTGCTCTCTCTCTCTCTCCATTCCTAGGTTCCATTCATCCATCCCATCCTCCTCTGCCCCCCTGGCTATAACGGCGTAGCCCTGACTACACATATTTCAGACAACCCTCACCACCTCAAACAGCTCTAAAGAAGCCCTTAGCATTCTGCTGAGGGAGGGCGTTTTGTTGCTGTAGCATACAAACGCCAAAGCTTTCTTCTTCTTCTTCTTCTTTCGCCATCTCTGGATCAGACGTGTCAGTAGTAACGCTCCTGCCACTGAGGTCGCAGACCCTGGACTTGTATTTTTCTTGTCTTGTGTTTTTTGGAATCCTTTTTTTCCCCCTCCCTTTGTGTTTCTCGGCTATGGTGTCAAAGCAGTGTCAGGACAGTGGCAGAATAGCAGCGTGTCATCTGCTATAGTTGTAAGCAGGGGACTACAGATAACATGACAAGGATGTCTCTTTTGTCTCTTGTCTCACTCGGTCCCTCTCACACAAAGGGGGCCCTTTTATCCGTCTGTAAAAAAGTGCCCTCTCCAGACCATGAATGCAGTTTTTACTTATGGTGAAAGAAATGGAAATGCCCTTTTTCCATGCCATACCTGAAGGCAGCATTCAAGAGAATTGCCTCGACCAAACTCTCCTGAACTTGAATACAGCATCTTATGTTGAAAGAATTGCCCTCTCTGTGTAGAATCCATGTCAATACGCCACATCTCCAGTGTTGACTTGATTATGCTTAGTTCAGTGTGGTATCAAGCAGACAATTGTACAAGTCCCTCTGATCCGAGTCCAAGTCGAGTCGCAAGTCATTTGGTCCAAGTCTCAAGCAAGTCTCAAGTTTTTTCTGTTGTGGGCAAGTCAAGTCGAGTCGAGTCACAAGGTTATGTCAAGTCGAGTCGAGTCACAAGGTTGTCATGTCAAGTCGCATCGAGTCGCGTCGCGTCGAGTCGAGTCACAAGGTTGTCAAGTCGAGTCAAGTCACAAGGTTGTCAAGTTGAGTAAATGATACCTCTGTGACCATAACTATTATGTAATTAACATTCAGTAGGAAAAAAACAGTAACACTAGACCTACCCTCTGACCATAATACTCTATCATGGCAGAGGTTCTCAAACTTTTAAATTCTGAGGTCTCTCTCCCCTGGAACCAAATGGATTTGGTTGTACACTGTCAGAGTTACAGACCTGTAAGTAAATTAGAGTAAAAAAAATCGATTCAGACACATTACAGTATTTTCTGCCTTTCATTCTATTCAAGGGAAAAAATACCTTATATCGCTTTTTTGATGCCTTCCATTATTATTCTCAAGGGGGAAAAAATGCCTCATGTCATTTTGCTTCACGTGTGGACACAGAGAGGAGGGGATTCAGGGGGATCTGTCGTAAAGAAAACTAAACTAAACAAAGTTTAGGCAATTATACATCGGACATTTAATCTCTGCATAAGGATTTAAGGACAAGCAGAGTTGTTATCAACACTCACGGAGTACTGACATAACTTAACACGCCTCCTCCTGATGACTGGAGACAGCTGCAGGCTGCAGCACATCAATCGGGGAAATCTGCTAATTTATTAATGAAATGGTGTCGCCTGCCGAATATAGACAATCTACAGGCTCCCTATGTGTCACCATGCTTGTGGATCTATTGTTTTTGGAGAGTAACATCAGATGGATTCACTCATCACGGGCAACTCTGTGAGTCATTTATTTATTTTATTTTTGCAAGACCGACATACAGGGTCTCTCTCTCTCTCTCTCAATCCCTCCCTCCCTCCCTCTCTCTCTCTCTCTCCCTCCCTCTCCCTCCCTCTCTCTCTCTCTCTCTCTCTCTCTCTCACAACCATCGTGACAGCTTGTTTTGCTGCTTCCGTGCTTGTGCAAAGCAAAGCCCTGCTTCATCATACAAGGCCGTTGGAAAAAAGTAGTGAAAACAGCAGATCTACAAGCACACAACGCCGCGAGGCGTTGTCACTAGTTTAAATCATTTTTAAAATGATAAATACAAAACAAACGGTTTTGGACATACAAGGTTTCCACCCGACAACGACGAAATATACTCATGTACAGTAACTGGCCCACTGGCTTGTCACTTGTCATGATCTGAAATGGCAAATCTTTGAGTAGCAGCAGCGCTATCTCTCTCTATAGCGCGCAATGAGGGCCTCTGCAACTCTTTTTCCCGGGCTGAATCAGGGGCCCAGCACGTCCCTGGCGTTCATCATGGCATCTCTGCCTAATTAAAATGCCATGCCAATGTTGTCTTCTCAGACTGCAGAAGGTGTCTGCGCTCACGCTGGAAGTGCTGGAAACACTGCTAGGCTCACCTGAGACGTACAGGCTGATTACTCTGTGTTCTACAATATCTCTTCTACTGATATGATATCGCACTAGCTTGGAATTATGGCGAGCGATACACTATAGAGCAGTGATTCTCTACCTTTTTTCCTTTCAAGGACGCCCAGTTTGATGTGAATTAGCCCACAGACCTCCATTTGATGTGTAGAGT
This sequence comes from Nannobrachium achirus, assembly GCF_963921795.1. Classification (NCBI taxonomy): domain Eukaryota; kingdom Metazoa; phylum Chordata; class Actinopteri; order Myctophiformes; family Myctophidae; genus Nannobrachium; species Nannobrachium achirus. The sequence goes on from NC_137819.1 coordinate 59,717,597, forward strand.
TTATTTAACTCTTGAGTATCCACAAGTTTCCAACGTCCCATTGTGCATTGCGCAGAAGCGGCAGTTCCAGTGTCGCGGCCAAGTGTGATCTACAAGCTCACAGCGGTTGCATCTGCGACGCGACGTGAGCTTGTTTGTCTGCTGTTCTTCGGATGTGCCCCCACACATAATTCTACATTAAATTCTCGCAGAAACAGGTGGATACTCGGTCTGAAAAGTCACTTACAGGCGGCTGCTACTCGAGACTTGTAATAGACTAAGCCTAAGTCTTCAATCGATCAACCAAAAACCCTTTATGTGACCATTTGGTCAGCAAGAGCAATCTCTTCTTGCGTCCCCGACCAGGAGTCACAAGGGGACGAAGGTTAGCTTTCACCAGCGTCGGCAGGTTAGCGTTTTTACCTGCGTCCTCCTGTGGGGTTGGGAGGGCGCGTCGACCAGCGTTAGTTTTTACTCAGGTTAGGGTAAGGGTTAAGGCTAGATTTAGGTGTTAACTGCTCACACTCCGTTCTCCTGCGAGTCACAGCCCCACAAGGAGAGGGGAGGGGAGGTTAGCATTTCACCAGGTTAGCTTTCACCAGCGTCAGTGCTGCCTGCATGCCGGCGCTCCGTCCCCCAGTGGGGTCGCCGGGTCGAGGACACCAGAAGAACTCATCCTCCCTCCATTTGGTCATTCATCCACTGACTATGGTCACTTATTTTTGTCTCTGCACTATTGGGTTGTGTTGGTACTATTGCTGTGTTGATATGGCGGTGATATGCTTGTGTTGCATTGACTAGCATTGACTGTTATGTACACTTTTTGTTTGGCACTGCTTTGTTAAGTTGTGCTTTGAGTATTGTGACGTGAAAACTTATGAGCGTTGAATATTTCTTGGACACTTTATGTATCTATTCTTCTTTTTTTGTGACAGCTTTTTCAACACTATGTTTATATTGTTCTTTGTATTGTGCCTTGCCTTTTTTTTACTGAACACAACAGTACTCTTTTTCTTTTTCTTACCTCTTTGTAACTTGTAAACTTTAACTGCTGTGCCGCCTCTGGGCAACTGAATTTCCCCCGTGGGATAATAAAGGTATCTATCTATATCTATTCTATTTTATACTCCTGGAGTTACAGACCCATACGGGTCCATTGGTTCCTAACTATCAATAATGTTGCCCCAAGGGGACCCCCTGAGACCCCGTCGAGGACTCCCTGGACCCCCCATGTTGAGAACCAGCAGCACAAACAAAGTGAGACACTGTAACAGAGGATAAAAGACAATTAGTTCATAATATCAGACGTCTGAATCTCTCTCATATCACCGCATACGTTAAGCGTGTGATGAATCAGTTTCCTAGCAACGAGACGGTGCCGGTATGTGATAGAAGCAGCTCCATGGACGCACATCTGAGTTCCCCAGTTAGTTATCAACGTCTCAACTCTTCTTCACAACCTCCTCTTCTCTCCATCTCTACTGTACTGTGCATCAGGGACACGCAGAGAACGTCAGGGAGGCAGGGACTGACATTTTCTAAAAGGGCCTTTTTGTTGAAAATATTGAAAATAGCCGACCTCCAAGCTCACAACGCGTCGCAGCGCGACGAGCTTGGAGGTCGGCTATTTTCGGTACTTATTCATGGTCTGGAGAGGGAATATTTACAGATGGGTAAAACGGCAGGGGCTCAAGCCCCCTTTGATGTCTATACAGTATGTGTACGTGCATGCTGTATATCTATACACCACCCGTACAATACTGCTCTGTCCTCTCTCTCTCTCTCTCTCTCTCTCTCTCTCTCCCCCCCCCCCCCCCCCCCCCCCCCCCCCCCCCCCTCTCTCTCTCTCACTCAGTGGTATAAAGTAACTACCGGTAGTAAGTACATTTACTTAAAGGGGAACTGTCACCTAAAGGGGTACTGTCACTTTAAAAAGTCATCTTAAAATATGAGTTAATATTTTTATGATGTCATTGTGGGAATGCACAATTATAAGCCAATCAAATGAATTGACTGTACTTAGACTACTTACTGTACTGGTCAGCTGTTGTTGGGAGCGAGGGGCAGATTACACTGTGACATGAGTTTCAGACTATTTCAGACTGTTTTCAGAGAGACCATGTGACCTACAGTATCATACTATTATAATTTCGGGGGGTGTCAGCGGGCCTTTAAGTAATATACGTACAATTTTTGAGGTATGTGTACTTTACTTGAGCATTTCCAATTTCCAGTACTTTTTACTTCCACTCCACTACATCTCAGATCCAAATATTGAGTACTAGTTACTTTGCAGACATTATAATATTATAAAAGATACATAATCCACTTTAGTAGGGCTAAAGTGGATTATGTATCTTTTATTCCTTGGCTATTTTCAAACATTTTCTACTTTAACTTTTTGTACTTTGAGTAGGCCTACAATTTGAGGCCAACACTTTCATACTTTTACTCGTACATTTTACTTTTAACAGGGTATTTCTACATGTATTGCTGCTTTTACTTATGTAAAACGTAAAACAAGTACTTTTTCCACCCACTGCTCGCTCTCTCTCTCTCTCTCTCTCTCTCTCTCTCTCTCTCTCTCTCTCTCTCTCTCTCTCTCTCTCCCTCCCTCTCTCGCTGTAATGAATAGTGCAGACATGCCATGTTAAATTACACTGACACTTTCCATTTCCAGTGGCTTCAATCACATTCTGAGAGGTTCTGTGGGTGTGAGTTGTGGTGGCAGGGCCGGTTGGTGCATGCAGAGGGGGTTCGGTTCAGTGGGTTGAGCGGAGGAGGGTGGTGCATGGCTGGAGCAGGGTGGGCCACGCATGGTATATAGCAGTGGTGCGTGGGTGTAGCACGGGTGTAGCAGGGCTGCACCCATGCATGTCACGGAGGAGCGCAGCGCTTGACAGCTGATGGAGTAGCAGCACTCTGACATGAGCAGTCTCTTACTGTCTAATGAGGAAACCCGTCCCCTCATTACGTTCATCTTAGTGACAGTCACTGTGTGTGTGTGTGTGTGTGTGTGTGTGTGTGTGTGTGTGTGTGTGTGTGTGTGTGTGTGTGTGTGTGTGTGTGTGTGTGTGTGTGTGTGTGTGTGTGTGTGTGTGTGTGTGTGTGTGTGTGTGTGTGTGTGTGTTTGTGTGTGTGTGTGCGCAGGGGCGTCACAAGGTGGGGGAAAGTGAGACTGAGTTACTAGGGCCCAAGGGTAGAGGAACCTGGAGTTATTTTATTCTTTGAAAAATAGCAGATATACAAGCTCAGAGCGCGTGAAAATGTGTGCAAATCTTTGAATATACATGTATTTTTAGGCGAACATTTGTAACTCAGATTTTGCTTCTGGGGGGGTCCCTGGAACTCAATATTTTGAAATGGGGGTCAGTGGCCAAATACATATCATGTTGGGGGTGCTTCACATGAAATCGTTTGAGCACCACTGACATAGAAACATAGGTTTTTCAAAAATCCTTTGAAGGATTTGAAATATTCAGACTACAGATCTACAAGATCGCAGCGTGGCACTCGGTGCCGCGCTGTTAGCTTGTAGATCTGCTATTTTTCAATAGTTAACGCACAAAATAATGCGTTCCCAGTCTAAATGGATTAAACCCCCTTCTGCAGTGAATCCTTGTACCCAGGGCCCAGAATTTGGTGCGACACCCCTGTGTGTGTGTGTGTGTGCGCGCGCGTGCGTGCGTATGTGTGGCCCTGTGTTTGTGCACACACACAGAGTGAAAGAAAAGAGTGTTAATGAGAGTCTGTGTGCATTATTCCTGTGTCTCGTCGTTGTCGGGTGGAAACCTTGTATGTCCAAAAGCGTTCATTTTGTATTTATCATTTGAAAAATTAACTAAACTAGTGAAAACAGCCGATCTACAGGCACACAACGCCTCGCACCGCGAGGCGTTGTGTGCTGGGCTGTTTTCACTACTTTTGTGCACGGCCTTGTATGATGAAGCAGGGCTTTGCTTTGAGAAAAAACGTACAAATTTGAAACTTGGAGATACGAGGTTTCTGCCCGACAGTGACGAAATGCGAGAGTGACAAGTTGTGAATTAAATATTATTAACTCTTTCACTGCCTCCGTGGGGCGATTCCAGGAGGTGGAACACGGTTCACCTCACACACTGACTCGACGGCACGTTCTAAAAATACGCACTCGTCTCCCTTGCCTCCTCTGGAAGCTGTTAACCAACACCACGCGTGTCTCCATAAATGAGCGAAGGAGTGAGTGAGCAAGAGTGCTGTATACCTCTGGATTTATCTGGATCGTTCTCTTGTCTACCGTTGTTTCTTGTTGAGATTGGCACATTTCACCCAGGTTTTTTCATCTCACTCACGTCACTTTGTCTGCTGACCTCACATAAACAGAAAATAAACAAAGATAAAAACAAAACAATTCACAGGAGGCAAGCAGTGATCACCCCATGATGGGCACTGCAATGTAGTTTCAAATGCACTACATTGCAGGCGCTTTTTGAGAGTGAAAAAAACAAGAAGACACGTGTGATATGTGTGATCTGGGCAGCTTACCCCAGGAAATGTACCAAGCTCAATAGGGAACAACAGTGTGTCTGCGTCCTCAGACGAGGCTTCATTTCCCCATCACGAATCACCTTCGTATAAAGCCCACGTTGTCTCTTCCCCAAACTTGACAGTTATGCAAACTGTCAGAAGAAGAAGAAAAAATTCTTTGTTTGTCTCGATCATATTTACCTACCGCTCTGCATTCGCCCTCCACTCCAAAAGAGGGAAGAAACAACGCTGTTAAGTCCTCCTCTGTGTCTGTGCGCGTATATAGTGTCAATATTGTGTCTGCTCCGGGAGGAGGTGTGATTGGGGGGCTGGGTGGGAGCTGGGTGGGGGCTGGGTGGGTGGTGCTGTCTGTCTCTCTGATGGGCCTCTTATCTCGCTTCCTCTTTGTTATGTCTCCCCCCATGCAGGGGCGTCACAAGGGGGGGGGGGGGAGTGGGACTGAGTTACTAGGGCCCAAAGGTGGAGGGGCCTTCATTATCATATACTTTGGCTATTGAAAAATAGCACATCTACAAGCTCACAGCGGGGCACCGAGTCGATCTGCCATTTTTGGAAAAGTGGTGAAAACGTGTGCAAATCTTTGAATATATGTGTTTTTTTAAGCGAATATTTGTAAAGTTTTGCTTCTGGGGGGGTCCCTGGAACGAAATATTTTGAGGTGGGGGTCCGTCCGTGGCCAAATACATATCATTTTGGGGTTCCTTCACATGAAAAGGTTTGAGCACCACTGACATAGAAACATTGTTCTTTTTTTCAAAAAACCTTAGAAGGATTTGAAACATTCAAAGACTTTTTCCAAGATTTTTCAAAAATAGCAGATCTGCAAGCTTGCAGCGCGGCACTCGGTGCCGCGCTGTGAGCTTGTATATCTGCTATTTTTCAATAGTTAAAGCACCAAAGCCCGCAGTGAATCCTTGTACCCAGGGCCCAGAATGTGTTGTGACACCCCTGTATGTATGTCTCCCCCTGTTTGTCAGGCATTTCTCTCTCTCTCTCTCTCTCTCTCTCTCTCTCTCTCTCTCTCTCTCTCTCTCTCTCTCTCCCCCAACCCGACAGTCTTGTTTACTCCGCCTCGCTCGCTCCCTGCGAGGAGCGTTTGATGTTCGGCCCGCGCGCGCGCACGTGGTGTCATGCTCTATTGTTGTGTACTTCCACTTTGTGTGTGTGTGTGTGTGTGTGTTCCGGTGCTTCCTCGAGTGTGTGTGCGCCGCATCATGTGCTGTGTGTTAACCTCTTATCGTGCCCGCAATCTCCCCTGTCATCTCAGCGTTATCGGCTGGGTTATCTCGTCTCGTTTGCCCCCTGCGCTATCGCGCGTTGTGATCAAGGAGAACGCCTCTCTCTCTTCTGACCGCCGCATCATAATGCCTCTCTCCTTGAGGTGGTCCGAGAAAGTCACGTCCCGGTGGGTTTGATCCGACCCGGGTGGTTTTCTTAACCACGGTTCTTCTGAGAGACGCAACGCAGGCCCAGGGCCATCTCTTCATGGCCTTTTGAATGTTTGGATGTTTTTCTTAATAATCCAACAGACTCTTAGCCACATGATATCTTCTACAGTATACATGTGTTTTCGTACGCGTCAAACATGTCCGTTCTCACTGCCGTCTCGGAAACCCGACGTCCAGTGATTTCTGTGATTTGTGTGTGTTCCCGTTGCGCGGCCACGCACGCTCGCTCGTCTGTGTTTACATGGCTACATGTCTGTGTTGTTCAGAGCACCGGCCTAAACTCACAACAGATGGTTGCCGTCTTTCCAGGGAACTCTGACAAAGCACAAGAAAAAGTAATGGCAGACACGATAGACAGAGAGAGAGAGAGAGAGAGAGAGAGAGAGAGAGAGAGAGAGAGAGAGAGAGAGAGAGAGAGAGAGAGAGAGAGGAGAGATTATACCATCAATACAGTGAAGCTGGGTAGAAGGAGAATCCATCCCCATCCTCTCCATCAGAGTGTCTCCCACTTGAGTTCACACTTCCATTTATGAAGGCACCAGTCAAACTGCATCAGGTCTTTATAGCTCCGTGTGTGGCGGAGAGAGTCGCAGCCCCAGCCTGAAGCCTCAAAAAGTCTAGTATCTGCCCTCGTTCCATAGGGATATCTCTTTGGAGTAATGGTTAAGATATTAGACTTTCACGCGGGAGACCCGGGTTCGAAGCCGGGTGGGGAGGTTCGCATCACCTCGGTTACACGTGCGTTGTTAAAACCACTCCGGTCAAGTTGGAGGCTTATTGAGACTCAATTGGGGCCTTTTCCACCGGCAAAGAACCGGTTCTGGTTCTTTCTCCCGCCTATGGGATGAACCAGAGGTGAGCTTTTCCACCGAGAACCGGAGTTGGTTCCGAACCGTAAAAGTTGGTTCCGAACGGGAACCACAAAATCCTTGGTTCCTCTGGTTCAATCTGGTTCAATCTGGTGGAAACGCAAGCCGGTTCGCAAGAACGAACCAGGGTTCCAAGAAAGTTGAACACTGGTTCTGGAACCGGTTCTTTGCCGGTGGAAAAGGCCCCAATGTGACTCCTTTGCTGTCTTTTCTTTCTTTCTTTCTTTCTTTAATTTATTTTTAAACCGTAACATTCCATGACGCTGGTGTATACGTCGCACGTCTGAAATAATATACAGTAACTCGACTTTGATGCATAAACAGGAAACCCGCAGACCTCGCCACGGCTTCTGCTATAGTCCTCGTGAGAAGAAAATGGGAGATTGCGTTTCGATGTGTACATATTCTGAGTCTGATACCGGGCCATGTCGGTGCCGCGGTAGAGAAGCCGTTCAACAGAATCATGCAGTAACCTGTTATTAAGCCATTATTGAATGCTTTAACTATTGAAAAATAGCAGATCTACAAGCTCACAGCGCGGCACCGAGTGCCGCGCTGCGAGCTTGTAGATCTGCTATTTTTGAAAAAGTCGTGAAAATGTGTGCAAATCTTTGAATATATGTATTTTTAAGCGAACATTTGTAACTAAAATTTTGCTTCTGGGTGGTCCCTGGAACGAAATATTTTGAGATGGGGGCCCGTTGGCCAAATTCATATCATTTTGGGGGTCCTTCACATGAAAAAGTTTGAGAACCGCTGACAAAGAAACATAGGTTTTCCCAAAAAAAACCTTAGAAGGATTCAAAAGACACTTATAGAATCGGGTCAAAATCAGGTGAAAATTCAAATGTTCACCATTATTCAAAAATAGCAGATCTACAAGCTTGCAGCGCGCGCTGTGAGCTTGTAGATCTGCTATTTTTCAATAGTTAAAGCATAAAATAATAACACGCAATGATGTGCACCCGGTCTACATGGCTTAACTGCCGTGGAAGTACTCTGTACCGTTGGAGACAGCAAGTGTCAGCGGCACTTCCAAACAGACGCCTTCATCTTCTCCTCACGTCCTCACCACGCTTCTCAGAAAGCAAAACACTCTCCGTCTTACGGGAAGTCATTCTGTCTCAGACTGTAAATATTGTTCCGTTTGAACCGGTGAAAGTGTGGGCTGATTGGGTGACATTTCACTTGTTTCCCTAGCGATATGATTTGCTAAGAACTTAAGCAAATGTAGAAGGGCAGGCACGTGCACACATAGACATCAAAGGGGGCTCGAGCCCCTGCCCTTTTATCCGTCTGTAAAAAGTGCCCTCTCTCCAAACCATGAATGCAGTTTTTACTATGGTGAAAGAAATGCAAATGCCCCTCTTTCCATGCCATACCTGAAGGCAGCATTCAAGAAGAGCCTTTTCCAAACTCTCCTGAACTTGAATGCAGCATCTCATGTTGAAAGAATTGCCCTCTCTGTGTAGAAATCAAGCATCTCAGAGAATTTCACCAAAAGGCCCTTTTAGAAATGTCAGCCCCTGCCTCTCTGACGTTCTCTGCGCGTCCCTGTAGAAGTGTGTCTGCCGAAACTAAAATCGAAATACCGAAAATGTAAACATTCCTCGTAAAGGAATGTCTCAGGGGAAACTCATCTCAACAGGTGAAATTATTCTTCCTCCCAAGAGATTCTTTTTCCTTACGATTAAATCGAACATTAAATGACTTGTTAAGATGCATATCTATGGCAGTGTACAACAGCCAGCAGCCAGCCAGCCAGCCAGCCAGCCGGGTCGGCCCGGGAGGCGCTGCCATCTTGAATAACGATCAGGTCCTGTGTTCAGCCTTAGTATAAAGGAGAACTCCCCTCCATGACCTGACTGACTGAACAGCGGGTAACTGCATCTCATCTCCCCCATCTGGACCGCCAGTCCCTGGGGTGGAGCTAACAGTTTGATAACTGCCTCTGCACTTCTTTACAGACTAGGGCCTTTTCCACCTGCAAAGAACCGGTTCTGGTTCTTTCTCCCGCCTATGGGATGAACCAGAGGTGAGCTTTTCCACCGAGAACCGGAGTTGGTTCTGAACCGTAAAAGTTGGTTCCGAACGGGAACCACAAAATCCTTGGTTCCTCTGGTTCAATCTGGTGGAAACACCAAGCCGGTTCGTAAGAACGAACCAAGGTTTCAAGAAAGTTGAACCGGCACTGGTTCTGGAAGCGGTTCTTTGCCGGTGGAAAAGGCCCCACTGAGGCAGTAGCCAGCCCTGCATGTGTGGCTTCTGAATGACCCTGTAACTCTTAACTCTTTCCTTGCCAGAGGCCAAAATGGTTCCAACTTAGATGTGCCCAGATTTTGTATGTTTTTCTTTACTGTGAAATGAAAAAAAAAATATATATATATATATATATATTGTGATTCAGTGGCAAAAAGAATTTTGTCAATCGGACAAATGGTTCCAGAGATACTTTACTTTACTTTACTTTACTTTACTTTACTTTACTTATGGATCCCCATTAGCACTTGCCTAAGCATGGCTATTCTTCCTGGGGTCCGTCACCACTACATTACACAGCGCGTACATCCACATACAATACAACAGATATGACAGACATACAATAGTTCACTTACAAGAGTTAAGAAGTACAATTTTGAAAATGAATTTCACATTATTGTATATTTCATGATAAAGGGTTACCCACTTTTTTTTTTTTTTTTTTTTTTTTTTTTCTTTTTTTAGATGAGGAAATTTCAGGTTGCCCAGAACAAAGCTGATACTAAGCAGACAATGCAAAAACAGACACAGATCACATGCTAATGAAAAATTGTTATATACTGTTTTACCAACCTTTTAAAACTCTCTTTAGTATTAGCTTCAATAATATAACCTGGCAGTGAATTCCAACTTGCAATACATCTATAAATGACAGTTTTCTGTATAACAGAACTCTTCACTGTAGGAAAATTAAACCTACCTTCTATTGCATGTCTTGTTTCATATTCATGATTAGCGCAATGTTTGAATAAGCTTCTATATAATATTGTTGGTGACTGTGTACATTTTATGCTTCTGATGAAATTTAAAAGATAGAGCTGAATATAGAGCTGAATGAATCAAAAAAAGTGTCCATCCACTAGAATGAACACACATTTTCTCAATCAGCCAAACGAGGGAGCCAACACACAAACAGATCAAAGCATCTCTCTGATCTCAGGTCATTTTGACATCTTTTCAAGAAACGTCATTGGCATTGAAGGAGACTTTTAATCCTCCATCTGAAATGGACGTTGTGCTGTTTTTTTGTTGTTTGTTTTGTGCTACATCGCAGTGCAAGCGATTCACGGCGGAAACAGACTAAACTCATCCTCCTTTCACACTGTTACATTTAGGCCATGTTCAGACGCCAACGCTCTGTAGAGACAACGGCGAGGTCCCGCGACATATCGCCGCTGCGTTTTGCTTTTTATCCAGCGTTCATTTGAAGCCGCATCAGATCATGAAACTACGTAGTGTCCAAGTAATTTCGCTAGGTGGCGGTGCGGCGCGCGGATAGACGATTCTACTTCCTTGTTTACCATTCGCCATGGTAACGTGCAGCTGCAGTAGGCTGTATGCGAGCCATGACATCACATGTGTTGTCGTTTCTTGCGTTTCTGTTGGTCACACGGTGATGCGAGGGGAGACCGCTGTCAACTTGGCACAAAAATGTCGTTGTCATCTGGACGGAAGGCATATCTGACTTTTCATTTTGCGGAATTCTCCTATCAATGTCGCAGTGCAAACGGCGCCTTAATCACGTGAACCCATAGCGTCCCTATTCCGGGGCAAACATTCTGCACCGATAGCCGATCTTGTCTGTACAGAGCTTGTGGAGACGGTGAAGATATTTAAAGCGAAAACAGGATAGGGGCCTAATATAGAGCCCTGAGGGACTAGGGTTTAAGTGTTTAAGCGTAGGTTCACAAGGCCTGCCGTTGCTTCGTTCTCTTTATCTCCATCTGGACATGCAATGTGAATTCTGTTTTCCTAATGAAAAACAGAGTTTAGTGTGACAGCGCCAGTTCTTGCATTTGAAATCAAGCGTATGTCTCTCGACTTCTCAACCGTCGTCCCCTTGGCAACGGTCACACTCCACGCTCAACCAATGAGAGAGAGGCTCGTGTTGTCTCACCAGAGAGAGAGAGAGATGAGAGAGAGAGAGAGATATGGAGGGATGATGTGTTTCTGAAGAAGCATCGGAAGTAGAAATGTGCCTCCAATCAGATTATTGGCCAATCAAGTCATAACGTGAGTAATTCAAGGCCTACATTGGCGGCCTTAATCCGATTGGCTGTGCATTAGGGGCCTCAAAGGATGGCTGTTAGTGAGCGCGCTCAGCAGGGGGTCCGAGAGGAAGAGAGCTCTCTTTGATGGGAGACGTGAGGGTTTGGTGGAGAGAGGGAGAGAGAGAGAGAGAGAGAGAGAGAGAGAGGGAGAGGGAGAGGGAGAGAGAGGGAGAGAGAAAGGGGACATGGAGAGAGGGAAAAAACAAGAGAGCGTCCATTGGGGAGATTGAAATGATGCTTCTATCCAGGGACGTGCTGGGCCCCTGATTCAGCCCGGGAAAAAGAGTTGTAGAGGCCCTCATTGCACGCTATAGAGAGAGATAGCGCTGCTGCTACTCAAAGATTTGCCATTTCAGATCATGACAAGTGACAAGCCAGTGGGCCAGTTACTGTACATGAGTTATATTTCGTCGTTGTCGGGTGGAAACCTTGTAGAGTATGTCCAAAACCGTTTGTTTTGTATTTATCATTTATAAAGTTAAACTAGTGAAAACAGCCGATCTACAAGCACACAACGCCTCGCACCGCGAGGCGTTGTGTGCTTGTAGATCGGCTGTTTTCACTACTTTTGTGCGACGGCCTTGTATGATGAAGCAGGGCTTTGCTTTGCGAATAAATGTACAAAATGGAACGAAGGCCGACTTTTTATTTTTATTTTTTTCCTAATGGCCGGCCTGTCCCGCTTTTCCCAATGGCCAGCACGTCCCTGCTTCTATCCCTGCCTTTCGGGCGCAGTTCTGTACGTGTGTGCGTGTGTGCGTGTGCGCACGTGTGCGCGCGCGCGCGTGTGTGTGTGTGTGTGTGTGTGTGTGTGTGTGTGTGTGTGTGTGTGTGTGTGTGTGTGTGTGTGTGTGTGTGTGTGTGTGTGTGTGTGTGTGTGTGTGTGTGTGTGTGTGTGTGTGTGTGTGTGTGTGTGTGTGTGTGTGTGTGTGTGTGTGTGAGAGAGAGAGAGAGAGAGAGTCTGGCAAGGGTTAGAAAGGTTTATGTCGCTGCTGTTGCCATCTGCTTCGCTCTTGCCGTCCAATGACAACATTTCTCGTTTGCCCAATTACAGGAAAGGATTATATTATGAGGAGCTGGTTGTCTGACTACTACAGGCCCTCCGGGCCACGTCTTAAGGTGGACACGGGACATCCTTTGTCCTAGCTCTGGTCCTTCGCGTCAGCTGCACTTGACGCTCTGACAGACCCGTCGGCAAATGACTAGACCGCGATTTCTCAGCCCCCTAGGAGCGCTCAACTTGAGTCAAAATAAACTAGACTACTTCACTACTCACCAAACCAAAGGTAGTTTTGCGTTGTTGAAAGTCTATTCTCCGCAAAATACATTATTTTTTGTCATGAAATTAAACGCACCCACCTCGAGCCACCCAGCAGCCACCGCAGACACAGCAGTTCACAACCCCGGAAATAAGCGGCGGTCGAGTTGGATGCACTTTATTTAATGACAAAAATATCGTCTTTTACGGAGTGGGTGGGGTGCTGAGGGGGTTCACCACCGCGGAGAATAGACTTTCAACAAGGCAAAACTACTTTTGGTTTGGTGAGTACTATAAGTAGTTTAGTTTATTTTGACTCAAGTTGAGCGCGCGTAGGGACTGTGAAATCCCGGTCTAGTCATTAAGTGACGGGTCTGTCAGGACCAGAGCTATACCTTTGTCCCTAATGGGCTTTGACAGTCTAGTGTTTCGCCGCTTTCATTGGCGCTGTTATTTTAGCCTCCGCCGACAAGTTTGCCACTTTTGCACGCAGTTGTTTTATCCACCCGTGTATTTGTTTTCTAGCGTTGGGCGATTATTACTTACTACACCTATGAGAGCGTGGGTCTCACCTTGTGACAGATGACTTTGATATGCTTCCTGCTAAACACACAGCAACGCAACGAGCAGCCGAGCCCAGCAGAGCCAGGAGCTTAGCAGCAGAGCTTACTCCTGCAAAACCCATGATGACAGAGCCAGGATTTGTATAAATGAGGGGGGGGGGGGGGGGGCTGTGAGGGCCCTCCAAAAAATAAAGGCCAGGATTTTCGGCGCGGAGTGCTAATCAGGGAACGTTTCAACCTCACAGGACCGCCCTGAAAGAAAAAATACACTTATAGTTTCGGATGCCAATTTTGCATATTGACAAAATTGAATATGTCTATGGCAGTGTTTCTCAAATGGGGGTATTTGTACCCCTAGGGGTATGCAGGGGTACTGCAGGGGGTACGTGACGGAAAACATTGACAGAGTTTGTGTGAACCTGCTCATTTGTACATTTCTAAACCAAATTGCATCAATAACTTGACTAGATAGTAACAGTTATTGAATGGAAAGCAATGTCTACTTGCCATTATGCTGTTGAACACACAGGGATTGGAACTGGAATTATTTTGATGTCAATTTTGCAGTAGGGGGAAGTCAGGGGATAAGGCGGTACTTGGCTTCAGAAATCAGTATAAGGGTTTAAGTACCGCAAAAATAACAGATAGTATAAAACGCCATGTCAAGATATTCGGATATCCAAAAGTCTCATACAGTCTCACAGATGTATGGAATATGGATATATGGATCTCCCAGCCCTGTGTGGAACCCTTCTATCAGCAGCAACGCTGGGTGATCTGCATTGTGGACACAGCTGCCAAAGAACAGCTTGTCTCAGTGAACGAGAGAGAGAGAGGAGTCTGCAGAGGAGAGAGAGAGAGAGAGAGAGACAGTGGCGTCAGTTCAGAAAAAGCTAAGGTATGGCAACATGACTGGTGTCTTGAACGCGCGCCTCACACCAGTCATGTTGCCATACCTTATCAACAGGCACGATTCATTTATTTTAAGAAGTACATTTTCTTTTTTTTCCCCGTTTCTACGGTTTCTTGGGCTGGATATGGCAGCCTGGAACGGTTGTTCAAGTGCAGCTAAACTTGGCATGTTAGTAAACGTGCCACAATTAACAATAATGAATTGCACCTGTGCAGCTGACCTGCGGAACCTGGGAATATACCATTCTGTCAAGATGAATAAAAATGTGGAGTAATATATACCTTGTTGAAGTGACCATTTTGTAAAATGTTGCATTTGTAGTAATTTTACTGTATTTTATAACATAATAACCAGCACAGATAGACAAAGAGACATTCATGGATTTATATTTAAAAGCAAACTTTAATTTCCCCCCCAGGGTATGGCAGCTGCATACCCCTGCCATACCCAATTGACGCCTCTGAGTCTGCAGAGGAGAGGAGAGAGAGAGAGAGAGAGAGAGAGAGAGAGAGGGAAATCAGTTTTTTGGGAAAACAACACTGCTTATCCATCGCCTGCCAAGAATTAGTTTGTGTCGGGGCTTTTGTTTTGTGTTTCCTTTTTTTTCTCTTTTCACCCTCTGGTCTCCGTTCTCTCTCTCCAGGGTTAATGCAAACAATACAGGCTTTGGGTCATAAACCTACTGAAACAACAGCCAACACACTGTGGGACTTTGAAGTGTGTGCGTGCGTGCGTGTGTGTGCAGGGGCGTCACAAGGGGGGGAAGTGGGACTGAGTTACTAGGGCCCAAGGTGGATGTGGGACTTAATTATTTAGCTATTGGAAAAATAGCAGATATACAAGCTCACAGAGTGCTTGTAGATTTGTTATTTTTGAAAAGTCGTGAAAATGTGTGCACATCTTTCAATATAATGTATTTTTTAAGCGAACATTTGTAACTAAAATGTTGCTTCTGGGGGGGGGGGGGGGTCCCTGTAACTAAATCTTTTGAGATGGGGGTCCGTGGCCAAATACATATCATTTTGGGGGGGTCCTTCACATGAAAAAGTTTGAGCCCCACTGAGAAGAAACAGGTTTTTCAAAAAACCTTAGAAGGATTTGAAATATAGCAGTTCTACAAACATAGGTTTTTTAAAAAAAACCTTAGAAGGATTTAAAAATAGCAGATCTACAAGCTCGAGTGCCGCGCTGCGAGCTTGTATATTTGCTATTTTTCAACAGTTAAAGCACAAACTAATTGAAGTGAATCCTTTTACCCAGGGGCCCAGAATTTGGTGCGACACGCAGTGCGTGCGTGCGTGCGTGCGTGCGTGCGTGCGTGCGTGCGCGGCTCTCACACTCAGGCAAAGGTCTATTTTACACGTGCGCACATAGACACACGATTGTTGTGTGTACCCATTACCTGTTTGGGTAATGGGTACAAACACCAATCAACAGTAACAAGGCAAACACACACACACACACACACACACACACTCACGCACGCACGCGCACGCACGCACGCACGCACGCACGCACGCACGCACGCACGCACGCACGCACGCACGCACGCGCACACACTCACCTGCACGCTCGCACACATACCAATGCTCTCTCCAACACAAAATCAATTCCCATCATTCAAGTTAATCCCTGCCCACTGGTGTCATTCATCACTCCAATCCCTTTTATTTTTAGACACGCTAATAAACACGGTGATTTACCGCATCACCATTCATCACAACCAGCTGTACGTGAAGACAGATCCTTATACATCCCAGACAAGTCTGTCCAGAGGCCTTCCAGTCAGCCATCACATCATATCGTCGTTGTCGGGTGGAAACCTTGTATGTCCAAGACCGTTCCTTTTGTATTTATCATTTTAAAAATGAGATGAACTAGTGAAAACAGCAGATCTACAAGCACACAACGCCTCGCGGTGCGAGGCATTGTGTGCTTGTAGATCGTCTGTTTTCACCACTTTTGTGCGACGGCCTTGTATGATGAAGCAGGGTTTTACTTTACGAAAAGAACGTACACATTTGAAACTTGGAGATACGAGGTTTCTGCCCGACAGTGACGCAGGGGGCGTCAATTGGGTATGGCAGGGGTATGCAGCTGCCATACCCTGGGTCCAGGGGGGGGGAAATAAAAGAGTTACTTTTAAATATAAATCCATGAATGTCTCTTTGTCTATCTGTTCTGGTTATTATGTTGTTAAATTACAGTAAAATAACTACAAATGCAAAATTTAACAAGGTATCATAATTATATTCTCCACACTTGTATTCTCCTCATCTTGACAAGATGGTATATTCCCAGGTTCCGCAGGTCAGCTGCACAGGTGCAATGCATTATTGTTAATTGTGGCACGTTTACTAACATGCCAAGTTTAGCTGCACTTGAACAACCATTCCAGGCTGCCATATCCAGCCCAAGAAACCGTAGAAACCGGTTGGAAAAATAGAATGTACTTCTTAAAATAAATGTATCATGCCTGTTGCTAAGGTATGGCAACATGACTGGTGTCTTGACACCAGCAAGACTCCAGTCATGTTGCCATACCTTAGCTTTTTCTGAACTGACGCCGCTGCAGTGACGATATTCGCTGTGATCCGTTGTGTTTTTTCTTTCTTTTCTATTTATTCAAATTTCATGCTAACTCTGAGATGACAACCCGTGTTTGGGCTTTTATTTTGTATTTGTTTGTCCCCTATTGGCACATCGACACAGGCTTTAGGGTGTGATCATCACACAAAACACAAAATTGCACGCGCAGACACTTCAAAAACGCTTCGGGAAAGAAACAGCAGCACATTGGGCTAAACAGCATTTGCGCCTGTGAGAGAGAGTGTGTGTGTGTGTGTGTGTGTGTGTGTGTGTGTGTGTGTGTGTGTGTGTGTGTGTGTGTGTGTGTGTGTGTGTGTGTGTGTGTGTGTGTGTGTGTGTGTGTGTGTGTGTGTGTGTGTGTGTGTGTGTGTGTGTGTGTGTGTGTGTAGCCTTGTGATCAAATAATGAATCAGGGAGGGAAATTGATTCAAGCTGACATTGAGTCTTCGAGTCTCATATGAAACGTCCGCCTGCATTTGTCCTACCATTCCGAACGTTCCCCACCACATCTACCGGCATCAAAACGGGAAGGATAACTCCGTGCCTTTCAACGAAAGGTTGAGAGTATTCAGACTTTTATGCGTGTTCCATGCCAGCCAAATGACGCCATGATGACGTTATGATAACTTCCTCTGGTGACTCCAGTGAACTAGGCCAGATCACAGCCCAGATGGGGATGATCTTGACGTCATTACCAGGACGCCATATGGACTTATAGATTATTGTTATTGTTTGTAATGTTAGTTGAAATATGATTATGTAAGCTTATATTCTGGGACATATCTGACCAGTTATGATATTTATCTGGCCTCGATCGGACCCTCTCTGGTTAATCCAGGACGTCCGTTTTCGTGGACAAGATTTATGTTGGTTGAAATCAGGGGATATTCTAGGCCAGATCTGACTAGTCATGGTTTGACTTGATCCTGGCCGCAATCGAGATTTCACTGATTGGTCCAGGTCCTGACCGCTCTTGCCGGGTTAAAAACAGTCAGTATTTTTAGATGATGATGACGATTCAAATTAATGTGAATTAATCGCACAAAATAAAGGCTCCTGGTTTGGAAGTATCTTCAGGGTGCTCTGTGTGTGAGGATGTTCTTGTAAAGGCTGTGAATTTATGAACATCACACGTTCATTCCGAAATATGTGGGGGAAAAAAAATCTTTCTTTATAATTTCTCGGTTTGGTCTTGTGTGAATAGATTGGTATTAAATTAAATAGCCTGCAGTATAGACGGCAGAAAGTGCCAAGACTTATTTATTTAATTAAAATAATTAAATAAATAATTATTGTGACCACTTTTAAGCCAAAAATACCTCCTACAGTACCGTGACCCTCATCAGTCAACTTCTTTAATAACACACATAATTCTGTCTGTAAAAACATAAGCAGTAGTCTTAAGCAGGGACGTGCTGGGCCCCTAGATTCAGCCCGGGGAAAAGAGTTGTAGAGGCCCTCATTGCGCGCTTAAGAGAGAGATCTCTTTATAGCGCTGCTGCTACTCAAAGATTTGCCATTTCAGATCATGACAAGTGACAAGCCAGTGGGCC
Source organism: Nannobrachium achirus (assembly GCF_963921795.1). Classification (NCBI taxonomy): domain Eukaryota; kingdom Metazoa; phylum Chordata; class Actinopteri; order Myctophiformes; family Myctophidae; genus Nannobrachium; species Nannobrachium achirus. The sequence goes on from NC_137819.1 coordinate 59,735,606, forward strand.
AATTATATTTCGTCATTGTCGGGTGGAAACCTTGTATGTCCAAAACCATTTTAAAAATGATTTAAACTAGTGAAAACAGCCGATCTACAAGCACACAACGCCTCGCACCGCGAGGCGTTGTGTGCTTGTAGATCTGCTGTTTTCACTACTTTTGTGCGACGGCCTTGTATGATGAAGCAGGGCTTTGCTTTGCGAAAAAATGTACACATTTGAAACTTGGAGATACGAGGTTTCTGCCCGACAGTGATGATTTACTTTGTTGGCCACCCAGCCCCCAAAATGGAACGAAGGCCGACATTTCATTTTAATTTTTTTTCCTAATGGCCGTCTGGACCGGCCGGGAATGAACCGGCCGTTCGGGAGTTGTCCCGCTTTTCCCAATGGCCAGCATGTCCCTGGTCTTAAGATGTCTTATCGCTTCAGCAAAGCAGAACCCACGACGTGGTCAACTTTTTTCTGTCGACGACCAGAGGATGCCTCACGTCTTGCTCCTGGAATGAAGCTGCGTTCTTCATTCGTGGACGGGCAGGATGGATTCCGCAGCGCAAACGTTTGACAGGATCAGATGTTTAATGCATTTAGGCCTGGAATTATTGAATGTTTTAACTATTGAAAAATAGAAGATTTACAAGCACCGAGTGCCGCGCTGTGAACTTGTAGATCTGCAATTTTTTTGAAAAAGTCGTGAAAATGTGTGCACATCTTTGAATTCAGAACGGAGTACACATTATCGCGTATTATTATTTTATGCTTTAACTCTTGAAAAATAGCAGATCTACAAGCTCACAGCCAGCTTGTAGATCTGCTATTTTTGAAAAAACGTGAACAAAGGAATTTTGACCTGATTTCTATAAGTGTCTTTTGAATCCTTCTAAGGTTTTTTTTTTGGAAAAACCTATATTTCTATGTCAGCAATCTGGCTAGCAATTGTCAAAGAAAAGGTTGTTTTCACTTTAGTCTGTTTTTGAGAGATTACTATGTCAGTGGACCCCCAAAATGATATGTATTTGGCCACGGACCCCCATTTCAAAAATTTTAGTTCCAGGGACCACCCAGATGCAAAATTTGAGTTACAAAGATTCGCGTGAAAAATACATATGTATTTTTTCAAAAATAGCAGATCTACAAGCTCGCTGTGAGCTTGTAGATCTGCTATTTTTCAAGAGTTAAAGCATAAAATAATAACACGCGATAATGTGTTCACCCGTTCTGAATTGCTTAATGCATCTCTCAGCCTGGGAAACCAGATAATCAAGTTTGACTGAATCCAATCCCAGACGCGTTGGAGTTCACGGCCCGCGTACGTCAATTAGACCGGAGCCAGAGGGTCGATCGGACTTCAAAAGAGGAGGGAAGGGAAGGGGAAAACGGCAGCACGGCAGTCATGTGGAGCCCGGTACTGGTTTTTATCAGGCTGTAGCAGGGACATGCTGGCCATTGGGAAAAGCGGGACAACTCCCGAACGGCCGGTCCATTCCCGGCAGGTCCAGGCCGGCCATTAGGAAAAATAAATAAAAATAAAATGTCGGCCTTCGTTCCATTTTGGGGGCTGGGTGTCCTACAAAGTAAATCGTCACTGTCGGGCAGAAACCAAGTTTCAAATGTATACATTTTTTCGCAAAGCAAAGCCCTGCTTCATCATACAAGGCCGGTGCACACAAGTAGTGAAAACAGCAGATCTACAAGCACACAACGCCTCGCACCCGCGAGGCGTTGTGTGCTTGTAGATCGGCTGTTTTCACTAGTTTAAATCATTTTAAAAATGATAAATACAAAACAAGCGGTTTTGGACATACAAGGTTTCCACCCGACAACGACGAAATATAACTCATGTACAGTAATTGGCCCACTGGCTTGTCACTTGTCATGATCTGAAATGGCAAATCTTTGAGTAGCAGCAGCTCTATACAGAGAGATCTCTCTCTATAGCGCGCCATTAGGGCCTCTCCAGCTCTTTTTCCCGGGCTGAATCAGGGGCCCAGCACGTCCCTGGGCTGTAGGGACAGCCAGGAAGTAGAGGTGGATGAAGAGGAAGTATTGCGGTATAGCCAGCGGTCCGGGGAGAGATGGAGGGGAAGATGTTTACATGCTGCGTCCACGAGTCCAAACATCCTGTCAGACTGTTAATCACTGTCTGGCTGGGTTGGAAGCTCCTCATAGACTTGGTGGAGCGGAGAGGAAATGGGAATGGATTTCTCTTCTGTCGTTAGGGGAGAGAGACTTTGAGAGAGAGAGAGAGAGAGAGAGAGAGAGCTAAATAGAGATCATCAGAGTTGGAGAGGAAATGAGAGAGCGAGGGGCACAAAGAGCTAGTTACAGAGAGAGAGAGAGAGAGAGGGGAAGGGAAGGAAGAGAGGAAGGCAGGGGCGTCAAAAGGGGGGGAAAAGTGGGACTGAGTCACTAGGGCCCAAGGGGGGACTTTCCCCACTGAGCATGCCGTCTAAATGTGGTCTAATAGTGGTATAGATTTGAACGTTTTTTAGTCGTCTAAACTTAGACTAGACGTTGATTAGACGTCTAATAGACGTCTAAATGTTATGCTTTAAATATTGAAAAATAGCACATCTACAAGCTCACAGCGCGGCACCGAGTGCCGCGCTGCGAGCTTGTAGATCTGCTATTTTTTGAAAAGTCGTGAAAATGTGTGCAAATCTTTGAAAATATGTATTCTCTTTTTTACATTTGTAACAAAAATGTTGCTTCTGGGGGGTTCCCTGCTGGAACTAAATGTTTTGAGATGGGGGTCCGTGGCCAAATACGTGTCATTTTTGGGGGTCCTTCACATGGAAAATGTTTGAGCACCACTGACATAGAAACATAGGTTTTTCTTTGAAATATTCAAAGACTTGCACAAACTTTCACGATAAAAAAAAAGAAAGAAATAGCAGATCTACAAGCTCGCCGCGCTGCGAGCTTGTATATCTGCTATTTTTCAACAGTTAAAGCACCAAATGCGAGTGAATCCTTGTACCCAGGGCCCAGAATTTGGTGCGACGACCCTGAAGAGAGGAAGGTATTCTATATAGAGAGAGAGGAGAGACGATTCAAACCCTCCTCTGTGGCTATTGCCCCCCCCCCCCTCTCCTCTTTCTCCATTTCCTGTTCTCTCTCCTCTGCGCTCCTGTAAGGTATGTTTAAAACATAAGGGTCTAATCGCTCCCGCAGCTGTGCCTCCATCGCCTTCATCCGTCTCTCCATCTTTTCCTTACGAAGGCAGAGGACCCTTCTGTCCTTTAGGTCTTTTGTCTGTCTGTCTGTCTGTCTGTCTGTCTGTCTGTCTGTCTGTCTGTCTGTCTGTCTGTCTGTCTGTCTGTCTGCCTGCCTTATACCTATAGCCTACATCTCTCTGTATATTATCTCTCTTGAAGAAAAAGAAAATCACACCCAATGTGAAGTGAGCGGTGGTCGTGCTTGCATAACGTCTTCAATTGGTAATTGGTGATGTGATACAGGCTACACACACACGCACATTGCTATGGCAAAACGCTGAGGAAAACACATTGCTATGGCAAAACGCTGAGGAAAAGAGGCTACAGATAGTGGCTACAGATAATTGGTGATGTAATATGATGTAATATGGCTACGCACACACACATATTGCTATGGCAAAACGCTGAGGAAAACACATTGCTATGGCATAACGCTGAGGAAAAGTGGCTACAGACACACGCACAGCCACTCTATGGAGCGGTTTACCACCGCTCAAAAAAACAAGATTAAAAAGATAACGGACTCAACCCTCAGGTCAGGCACGTGCACACATAGACATCAAAGGAGGCTTGAGCCCCTGCTCTTTTATCCGTCTGTAAAAAAGTGCCCTCTCCAGAACCATGAATGCAGTTTTTACTATTGATGAAAGAAATGCAAATGCCCCCTCTTTCCATGCCATAGCTGAAGGCAGCATTCAAGAGAATCGACTTGTCCAAACTCTCCCGAACTTGAATGCAGCGTCTTATGTTGGAATCAAGAAATGTGTAGAAATCAAGAAATCAATCATCAGACCACCAAGCTCACAACGCGCTGCGACGCGTACTGTTTTTATTGTGTGAAAAAGAAAAGAAAAATGTAATCTGTTTTGTCAGTCTTACACACAGGCTCTATCTCTCTACACACAGGCGCTCTCTCTCTCTCTCCTCTCTCTCCCTGTCTGTCTCTCTCCCTCTATCTCAATTCAATTCCATACAATTCAATTATTGGCATGAGAAAGCATACGTTTACATTGCCAAAACAGAGGTGTACACAATACAATACAGTCGTTGTCGGGTGGAAACCTCGTATGTCCAAGTTTCAGATGTGTACGCTCTTTCGCAATGTAATGCCCTGCTTCATCATACAAGGCCGTCGCGCAAAAGTAGTGAAAACAGCAGATCTACTAGCACACAACGCCTCGCACGCGTTGTGTGCTTGTAGATCGGTTGTTTTCACTAGTTTAAGTCATTTTTAAAATGGTAAATGCAAAACGAACGGTTTTGGACATATAAGGTTTTCACCCGACCACGACGATATGTACAAGTGAAAGGAGTTAAACAGTTGTCATGTATCGAGGTTACATGCAGGCAGTGCAGCGATATATACAATGATTAACAGTCTTTAAGGTGGTTATGTTCTATTTGATATCTCCTATCACAGCAGCTCACCAATCTTGCTGCTGCTGCTCTCTCTCTCTCTCTCTCTCTCTCTCTCTCTCTCTCTCTCTCTCTCTCTCTCTCTCTCTCTCTCTCTCTCTCTCCCTCCATTAATAGATGTAAATGAATGTGTGTGCAGGGGGTAAAGGAGCTGACATTTATGCATGTGATTAGAACACGCGGCCACCGATATTTGTAATTGATTGTGTCCGTGCACAGACTCTACTCGCCTCCTCTCCACATCTCACACACACACACACACACACACACACACACGCACGCGCACACGCACACGCACACAAGTGCACATAAGCATGTGAGTGCAGCCGAGCCTGCGTGATGTGCATGCACGCATGCACATCACGCAGGAGCTTGGCTCACTGCATCCATTTGAATAAGAAGCTTGTGATGGTTGCATGGTTCGCAAAGAGCAACCCTGGATGTGACCTACCAAACTTGGCTAATCTCAGGCGCCGTTGTGTGTGCACATGCCCGTACGCATGTGCATCAGCATCTGTAGACGTAGAGGCGTTCCAAGGCGCTCCAGCTGCCACCTGACCAAGACTTGCTAGAAGATCACACCAAACATCTATGGGGGACCGGGCTTTTTGCTCAGCTGCTCCTCTGCTGTGGAATGCCCTCCCTGACCACCTTAGAGCAACACAGTCAGTTGACGCTTTTAAAAGGGGACTTAAGACGTTTCTTTTTAATAAGGCATTTGCCTAGATGGTCCTTTTGGATGCCCTTTGTGCTTTTAATTCTTCTTTTTTGTTGACCAAATGTGCTTTTAAATCTTCATTGAGATGTGTTTAATAGGTGCACTGTTCTTATTCATGGATTTAACAGTTTTTACCATGTTAGTTCTTTTTTTGTTATATAAATCTTTTTGCTGGCTTTGTTTTGCCATTTTAATGTAGCACTTTGAGATTTGTTTCAAATGTAAAGTGCGTTAAAAATCACATTTATTATTATTATTATCTACAGCAGTGGTTTCCAACCAGTGGTCCAGGGACCACCAGTGGTCCTTGAGGGGGTTACAGGTGGTCCCCAGCTAAATGATGGAGAGTTGGTAACCAAATGGACCCTTATACATCTTTAACTCTTTAATTATCGTTAAACACCTGCATTACTTAATTTACAACTAGTCTACACCAGGGGTCTTTAACAGGGGGTCCGGGACCCCTAGGGGGTCCCCAGAGTCACTACAGGGGGTCCTCCAAATCCTTGTGTAATAGAAACTTTTTTATATTAACCACCTGGAACCTAGTGTCCATATTCGGAGAACATTAGCCGAAAATAGCCAGTCTACAAGCTTGTGAGCTTGTAGCTTGTAGAGGGGGTTTCCAACGGACACTTAAAGGTCTGTAACTCTTTTTTGGTTCCGTTCCACACTCTCAGAGTTGTGAGGGTCCTTGAAATGTAAAAGTTTCACAACCACCAGGTCTCGACATTTGTGCAGAGATGAAGAGAGGGATGACATGAGGAGGAGGAGGATGGAGGGTGGAGGAAGAAGAAGGGAGGGAGGGGTGGAGGGGTGGAGGTCATGAAAGCTGCACATGAAACAACCATCAACACAGGCTGAAAAGAGCTGAGTAGTGTCCTTGAGTTGGGTGTCCTTGTTTTTCGTGTGTGTGTGTGTGTGTGTGTGTGTGTGTGTGTGTGTGTGTGTGTGTGTGTGTGCGTGTGCGTGCGCACGGTAATGTGTTGTACAGTAATTAGCATGGTTCCTCACCAGGGGAGCTGTATGTGGAGGAACCATTAAACACATAGCAGGGAGGAACAGACATGATCTGCTGACTAGCACAACACGCACGCACACACACACACACACACACACACACACACACACACACACACACACACACACACACACACACACACACACACACACACGCACACGCACACGCACACACATTCCTAAATCACCTCCACCTATACCAGCATGCAATTAACTCTACAAGGCGCAAATCTGTCCATACACCCCATGCACTGTACCAGTACCATCGGGGTGATCGAGGGGATTTATATTTTCCTTTTTAATTATCATTGGTTGTTATTTGTAATTATTGCTGTTTGTATTTAGAACAAAGTTAACAATAGCACAGTGCAGGATTTGTTGTTCATTTTGAGTGGCTTTAGTGTCTGTAGCCAACTTGGTACATCCTAATCACAGGTAATACTTACTGTATGTATACCATAGACCAGGGGTCTTCAACGTTTTTTTCAGGCCAAGGACCCCTTAGTTGAGAGAGAGATGAAGCAGGGACCCCCACAACCTTTTCAGAGATTCCATATACAGTAGTTTCATTGTTTGACAGCACAATGTGTATTTTGGATTCATGCCAATGTGTGTTTTCAGATATTTAACCACTTGAACCGTCAATACTTAATAAACTTGACCTGTCACTTTGTACTTATTCTGCTCCTATTCCCCTCTACAAAACCTTCTTTGCTATTTTTGGCTAAAGTTCTCAGAATATGGACACTAGGGTTCAAGTGGTTAATATAAAGAAAGGAGAAAAAAACACACTTAGATTTGGAGGACCCCCTGTAGTGACTCTGAGGACCCCCTGTTGAAGACCCCTGCCATAGACTACTGATTGGGAAACAGTGGCCTAACTTGCATACATGGACCTTTTGTGCCCGAGCAGTGATGCACAGGGGCATTACAATATTGTAATCCAGTCTGCATAATTATACACAAATCCCCCCAAAAAATGGAAGATGTTAAAGTCATACTTTTATTCACTGCAATGCCATTGAATGGTATATATGCTACCATTGTTGTATTGAAAGTCAATATAAAGCTCCTATTGCAAATGATACTTGTGAACATGGGCTACATGGAATGCAAGGCTGCCTGCTGCTGGCTTGACAAAAATAGAATGGTTCCAACAATTTCAAATGGAATTTTGTTTTCCTCAAACCCAATTCTTTCATTACTCAGTCAGTCCCAGACCAAAGGACAGGCAGAAGTGTTGCTAGAAAACGTAATCATAGGTCATCTACATTATAGAGCAGGGGTAAACAACCTTAGGCACGGGTGCCAACATTGGCACAGGGGAGGGTGATCACTGGCACACTGGGTTATTGCTCAGAGTCTAATGATCGTTATAACAATGTCCTGCCAAACAAAATATGTCAGAATGTTTGATGGCGTGTCATCAAAATCTATGTCGACATGGCACACTGAATATCTAGAAAAACATGGCACTTCATTTCAAAAAGGTTGCTGACCCCTGGACTATGGTATACTAATGGGGATCAATAGATGGGTTTGTATGGGAATGCTCTCCCCTCCCTGCTGTCGAGATGTTTCTCTATGTATGTTGATGTTGACCTTGCCTGTACCTTATGTACGCCTCAGACCGTCTGACAATAGAGAATAAAATAAGACGTTAAAAGGAATTACGTTTGTCATTGATAGGTTTAAATATTCTTACATTGTCCATCTTTCAAACGATTCAGAACATTTGAAATTCCAAAATTACCTTCATCAAAGACCAGCCCTCATTGCTTGATAACGTTAACTGTAACTGCATTAGGCTAAAACGGTTAGCAATTCTCACAAAAAAGTCCCGGCATAAATAGTCAAATATAGAAGCCCGAGGAGAGACAAGCATGAAAAATGTGTTAAACGCCTCGCACTGTGAGGCGTTGTGAGCTTGTAGATCTGCTATTTTTTAAAGTTCTCAGGACATATTATGGACACTAGGGTTCAAGTGGTTAATATAAAAAAGGAGAAAAAAGGTTTCTATCACACAAATATTTGGAGGACCCCCTGTAGTAAATCTGAGGACGCCCCAAGGGGTCCTGGACCCCTGTTGAAGACCCGTGTTCTAAACGCATGAGCTGTGTGTAAGTGGAGCAACAGGTACTGGGCTTTGCAGCAGCAGTGCCACTTCTAGCATTCCTGAGAGGCCCTGAGCAAAGTCTGTTTGAAATCTGCAATGCATTCCTGCCATAATGAACAGAAAGAAGGACAGTGCTACTGTGCGTCATCATCAAAATGATACTGTAAAAGCTTTCACGACATGCCATACCCACCGGCCACCTACGTATAAGATAATCAGGGGTGTAGCACCAAATTCTGGGCCATGGGTACGAGGACTCACTGCGGGCCCCCCTATGCATGTTCTTCATAGAGAGGAAGGTAACCTCGCCTACCAGGATTTCTGAGAGAAAGCCTGGTGTTCGTTCACAACAGGCCGTTTGGTTTCTGCCTAAAGCGCGGAAACCACTAGAAGAAGCGGCGTCACTTTGATTTGGTTCCCCCCGTTTGTTTCCCCAATCCCTATTAAAATGCTGGAGTAGCCTAGTGTAGTCTTGCCAGTCGCTACGAGTTGGACTAAAAGATGCATACACCAAACTCATTTTTCAAAAGCAAAACTACTCTGCATCAAGGAGTTTATTAGTTAGGCCCTAAAAGTATGTCCTTTGGTGCAGGGTAATATTTTGGGTTAAAACTGAATCCGATTTGATAGTTCTGGCCAAAGTGTAGTCCGTCTAGGACTACAACATGACGTAAAGCGGTTTCCGCTCCCGACCGGATCAAACCCCGAAAAGTGAAGTGATCCCAGACTAGGAGAAAGGGGGTTTCAAGCTTCCCCCCCAATCTTTCACAAGTCTCACTCACAAGGTTCCCCCCCTCCCCTTTGATCAATTCAAATATCAATCTAATGTGATCTAATAGTCAGTCTAAATGCCAGTTCTGTATAAAACAGTTTGTTACTTCATTGTAAGGCGTAGAAGAGAATCTATACTCCACATCGACGTCAGCAGTTGGGGGGCCGTATAGGGGCTCTATGCAGCTTGTGTATATTGGTGTCATTTTATGTCAGCAAGCATGCAGGTGTGTCGTGCGTGCAGGAGAGTGTGTGCGTGTGTGTGTGCGTGTGTGTGCGTGCGTGTGTGCGTGCGTGCGCGTGCGTGTGTGTGTGTTTATGTGTGTAACTGTCCTCTTATCGCTGATTGGTGTGTATGGATACCCGGGCCTGTCATCTCACTAAAGAGCTCAAGTACAGTCTGACCTTTCAACACCGCTGTGCGCACGTAAACACACACACACACACACACACACACACACACACACACACACACACATGCACACGACAAACAGTAAACATCTAAAGCAACACACAGACGGGAGGGAGCACACTGAGGCTCATGGGAGCAGTAATTAGACGGCGCCCCGGGCCCCACCATGACAGGTTCTTTCAGCGTAGCACGGGAAAGGGCAGGGTGACATTTGGGGGCATGGAGTGCCACAGTCATCATTGCCGCATCCTTCACTAAATCAGCAGTGGGGGTTGAGGGTGCAATTCCCCACAGCCCCCTCATTGTGCTGATAGAGCCCTAGAACTTTTTAACCTGTCTGGATCGGGAACGCATTATTATTATGACTTTAACCGTTATTTTATGCTTTAACTATTGACAAATAGCAGATATACAAGCTCACAGCGCAGCACCGAGTGCCGCGCTGCGAGCTTGTAGATCTGCTATTTTTGAAAAATCGTGAAGTCTTTGAATATTTTGACCAGATTCTAAAAGTGTCTTCTAAATCCTTCTGCGATTTCTTTGAAAAACACCCAAGTTTCTATGTCAATGGTGCTCAAACTTTTTCATGTGAAGGTACCCCCAAAATTATATGTATTTGGCAATGGACCCTCATCTCAAAATATTTAGTTCCAGGGAACCCCCCAGAAGCAAAATTTGAGCTTTAAGAATACATATATTCAATGATTTGCACACATTTTCACAATTTTTCAAAAAAAGCAGATCTACAAGCTTGTAGTTTTCTGTCATTTACTCGAAATGCACTCCTATTTGGGTTATCGTGCCCCCTAGCGCTCGCGATAACCAATAACAAATATGACTGCATTTCCTAAACTAAGAAAACCATGGTTACGTACGTAACCTCAAGATATGATATTTTTCAATAACTAAATTATAAAATAATTCCAGGTCTTGATGGGTTAAACAATGATCTGCCACACCACCTCTGTGGAGAAACCTCACAACTCCAACTACAGTTTAGTAAGCTTTCTTTGAGATTACTTCATACTGTATGCTGAGCTTGATCATGGCTGAAACACATGCACACTTAACCACCTTTCAGCCACCACATCATCAATCATATAGCCTACTGTATATTGTTGCTGTCGGGTGAAAACCTTGTATGTCCAAAACCGTTTGTTTAGCATTTTTCATTTAAAAAATGACTTAAACTAGTGAAAACGTCCGAACAGCTGTTTTCGCTACTTTTGTGCGACGGCCTTGTACGATGATGAAGCAGGGCTTTACTTTGCGAAAGAACGGACGAATTTGAAACTCTGAGATACGAGGTTTCCACCCGACAAAGACGACATATACAAAATAATTATCACTCGCCAATAACGATGCCGACATGTATAGTAGGTTTTCCATTGCCGGTGATGTAAATGAACATAAACAAAGGAAACTTTGTTCCGTCCAAACTCTGTATTAACGGTTCAACTTTTCAGCACTGTGTCAGAAACAGTTGTCAGTTGTTGAGTTGGTTTTGTGCTCCCTGTCGTCACTGGAGGCCTCAAATCAGTGGTGGAAAAAGTACTCACATTTGTTACTTAAGTAAAAGTATCAATACTGCAATGCAGAAATACTTTGTTAGGGTGCCCTCACACCAAACTAAAGTACCTATGCGAGTGGAATCCGCGTTCCGCCAATGCATTTCAATGAGAGTGAAGCGGTTTCATGCCAGCAGAGGATTTCTGCAAAAAACGCTCCCTTATCATTGAAATGCATTGGCGGAACGCAGATTCCACTCTCATAGGTATTTTGGTGTGAGGGCACCCTTACAAGTAAAAGTCTGGAATAAAAAATGTACTTGAGTAAAAGTACAAAAGTATTGCTATCAAAATGTACTTAAAGTAACACAAGTAGAAAGTACTCATTATGCGGAATGTCCTATTTAGATTTTTTAAATGTATAAAAAATCTTTTGAAAATAGCAGATCTACAAGCTCACAATGCGTCGCATAGCAACGCATTGTGAGCTTGCAGATCGTCTATTTTCAAATGGATGAAATGTATATAGGATTGAAGTCGTTAATGTATGTTTTGTAATAATAATCCAAATCTACAAAGTAATTAGTAACTAAATGTTTCAAATAAATGTAGTGGAGTAAAAGTGCAATATTTAGATCTGAGAAGTAGTGGAGTAAAAGTAAAAGTATTGGAAATACTCAAGTAAAGTACAAATACCTACATTTTACACAAGTACAGTACTTAAAGGGCCACTTCACCTCTGGGAAAACCCTATCTTATTGTATTGTTGTTTGGGACACGATCAACACAATCCTGAGTTATTTTTTGTGTTCAATCTGTATTTTTAGATATTTTAGTATTTCAGTATGACTAGTGATGCATTTTGCATCATCAGTGAAGCATTTTGCATCATATGATGCAAAACGCATCACTAGTACATGCTGAAATACTAAAATATCTAAAAAAACAGATCCCAAACAACAATAACATAAGATCAGGTTGTCCCAGAGGTGAAGTGGCCCTTTAAGTAAATGCACTTAGTTACTTTGCCTCAAATACATTCAAAAAGCCACTGTCTCCTACTGTCCATGACCGAGTGACCACAATGTATGACTGACAGCCCCACAGCCATGTGTCTGCTGCACAGCATTGTGGGAAAAAAATAAAAAAAACTGACATGGCTGTCAGTCCTGTTTTCATGAATCGCTGAAATGTTTACTTTTTGGGGGCATAATACGAGATTCTCATTTCTGTTTTATCTGACTGCAGGCTGCATGCCTTATCTGCAGGCAGGGGCGTCACAAGGGGTGCGGGGGGGGTGCGGGGGGGGGGGGGGGGAGTGTGGGACTGAGTTACTAGGGCCCAAGGTGGAGGGGCCTGTCTTTAGCTATTGAAAAATAGCAGATATACAAGCTCACAGCGCGGCACCGAGTGCCGCGCTGCGAGCTTGTAGATCTGCTATTTTTCGAAAAGTCGTGAAAATGGGTGCAAATCTTTGAATATATGTACTTCTTGAGCGAACGTTCACATTTTGCTTCTGGGGGGGTCCCTGGAACTTAATATTTTGAGATGGGGGTCCGGTCCGTGGCCAAATACATATCATTTTGGAGGTCCTTCACACGGCTCTTGCTGGAAAAATGTTTGAGCAACACTGACATAGAAACATAGGTTTTTCAAAAAAACCTTAGAAGGACTTGAAATATTCGGACTCCGCACTCGTTTTCAAGTTTTTTTCAAAAATAGCAGATCTACAAGCTCAGTGCCGCGCTGCGATCTTGTATATCTGCTATTTTTCAATAGTTAAAGCACAACATGTGAGTGAATCCTTGTACCCAGGGCCCAGAGTTTGGTGCGACACCCCTGATCTGCAGCGTTTCATTCTTATTGCAGTCGAGTCGCGCGGCTTCTGAGCACAGACTCTAAGTGATACATGCGCCCGCTTAAAGGCTTAGAGGCAGATGAACCCTCCTTTTTAAGTGTTACTTCTTTTGTGTGTGTGTGTGTGTGTGTGTGTGTGTGTGTGTGTGTGTGTGTGTGTGTGTGTGTGTGTGTGTGTGTGTGTGTGTGTGCCAGCGTCTCTGTCTCGTTTGAATAGGATGAATGACTAGGCTTTAGTGTAGTTAGCGCGGTGATGATTGGAGTGCCCCTGTGCCCACTCTGCAATAAATACTGCCTTTTAAACGCAAGGGAAGGGGGAAGCACCAAAACCTGTTACAAAAGACTGAAAGTGTAAAATACTAGTAAGACGCCTCGGGGCGACTTCGCCCTAAAGGGCGAGGTCGTGCCAATTCTTGACCATCTGGCCATTGATGTATATCGGACCAGTTACCCAATCTCAACAGGCACTGAGAACATGCACATATGTGGGCATTACCAAATATGGGCATTCCCAGATATGCCCTTAATGATGACATCGGGACAGGGATCTCCATATATGGGCACAGAACGGACAAGGACGTAATTAATTTGCAAGTGTGATCTGGGAATGCACATATATTATGGGCATGTTCTGACATCACATTGTCGACTATATATGGGCATGAAATATATGGGCATAAAATATATGGGCATAAAAGGGACATGAAGCCAGAGCGTGTCAGAGTGATGTGATGTCACAGTGACAAGGGAACCAATAGACTGTAAAAATGTGTACTGACTGACTGACACAGACAGACAGACAGACGGAGACAAGCTGCGAACATTTCTCATGGTATACTGCGACCTTCGGTCGCAATAACATATCATCACCGTCGGGTGGAAACCTTGTATGCCCAAAACGGTTACTTTTCGGAAGTGGAAAAAAGAACATGTGTTCTTATAGATTCAGTGTTTTATTAGCTTGTACAGTCTGTAAGACTCTAGGCCTGTTGCACTTCCACTATAGGGACTATGGCAGGGTCTTGTTAGCTGGAGTTATTATTAGGGCTGTCACAATTATTACATAATGGTCTAATCGCAATTATTTTGTGATAATCGTCATAATCGTTTACATGTTGAAAAATGTTTATAGGCCTATATGTTCAAACATTTAAAATGGAAATAGCAGATCTACAGGCAAGTGAGCTTGTAGATCGGCTATTTCCACTATCAATGTTCTTTTTAAAGTGTAAAGTTGTCAAACATGTCCTTCATTTCTTTGTATTTTTGGGTTACGTGTCATATCTGCCATGTGAAACTTCGGATCCGCATCAGTGTGCCGACGGGCCGGTATGCCGACACTGAAACTAACCCTAACCCTAAACCTAACCTCAGTAACCGTGACGAGTAACTAAACTGCCGACGCTAGTCGGAACAGCGGCCCGTCTGCATATTGAGCGGACCCCTGCAACTTCAAAGCCTACAAGCCAAACAGAAATGTAATTGTCAACGACAAAAACACAATTAAATCGTTAATCGCAATTATTTGAGTGACAATTAATCGTCATGTAAAGTGACAGCCCTGTGTGTGTGTGTGTGTGTGTGTGTGTGTGTGTGTGTGTGTGTGTGTGTGTGTGTGTGTGTGTGTGTGTGTGTGTGTGTGTGTGTGTGTGTGTGTGTGTGTGTGTGTGTGTGTGTGTGTGTGTGTGTGTGTGTGTGTGTGTGTGTGTGTGTGTGTGTGTGTGTGTGAGACAGAGAGAGAGAGCGGTACATGCTACAGGTTTGCGTGAGTGGACCAGCTTTGGTGTAATTATGTGTTCGTGTCTGCACTCACATGCATGCACGCCAACCACATGTGTGCGTGCTTAATTAAATCGTTGACAGCCCTAGTTATTATTTTGTCAAAAGCTCTTGCTAATACTTTTTATTGGTACATATCTGAAGAACCCACAGACAGACATTAATGGCATTCAAAATATGGAGAAGGAAGGTTTCTGCGCGACAGCAACAAAGCGAAACAGAATTGAGAGAAGACGGGTAGAGATACACAATCAGACAGATGGATACAGATCTATATAAGAACTAATATGTTTAACACTCGGGTTGCTGAAAAAAATCACTTCCACTCTGACTGCATGTATCAGTCAAATTGACAGGTAAATTCTCTCCCTTTTGGGCCAGGAGAGCAACACTTCCTCCCCTGCTGCCAGCGGGGGTTCTATTGTCTTCCTAATGTGAATTAGCATTTCAATTGACCTCTCAAATGGGGACGCAAAAGGTGTGAAATTCTCTCCTTGCTTCTGGGAGGGGGAGGAATGGGAGAGACCTGTCTTTATGACCGATAACTAACAGTCAGAGTGGTATAATGGTATATTATTTCATACTTAATAAATGTGTCAGAAGGGGGAAAAAAACGAGAACATATGTCTTGAGTATTTAGGAAAAGTCATGGAAGGGGACATTTCTGAGACCTTAACGGGGAGAGTTATTGCACTTTGCGATCTCAAAATCAGTCAAAATGACCTGTTAGTCACCCGTGTGTTAAGCCCACAAACGCTGATTTGCGTGCCTACAGTGACGACGCTGATTTGCCCAGGCGCCGTTGCATGCAGTTCACCCGTGAGTGTCCTTAATTTGGCATTGTACGCCCACAGCCTGCTGGCCGGCACCGTGGGAAAAAGAGCTATTTAATCCGAACTAAAAAAAAAAGAAATCTCACTAAATAAATAGAACGTCAATGGTCCTTGTTAGCTGGCAGTTCTCTCTGCCTCTCCCTCCCTCCCTCTCTCTCTCTCTCTCTCTCTCTCCCTTCATCTGCTTTCCTCTCTTTTGCTCTGTCTTCCTCTTTCTTCTCCTTCCTTTCCATCCCTCTCTCCCTTACTCCTCCTGGATCCCTCCCTCTCAAGGACGTGCAGAGAGGCAGTGGCTGAAATTTCTAAAAGGGGCCTTTTGCTGAAAACATTGAAAATAGCAGACCTCCAAGCTCACAACTTGTCGCAGCGCGACGCTTTGTGAGCTTGGAGGTCGGCTATTTTCGGTGCTTGATACCACACTGAAATAAGCATAATCAAGTCAATACTGGAGATGTGGCTTAACGCCATGGATTTCTACACAGAGAGGGCAATTCTTTCAACATAAGACGCGGCGTTCAAGTTCAGGAGAGTTTGGACAAGGCGATTCTCTTGAGCGCTGCCTTCAGGTATGGCATATAAAGAAGGCATTTGCATTTCTTTCACCATAGTGAAAACTGCATTCATGGTCTGGAGAGGGCACTTTTTACAGACTGATAAAACTATGTGTACCCTCTATATCATGGGTCTTCAACAGGGGGTTCGGGACTCCAGGGGGTCCTCAGAGTTACTACAGGGGGTCCTCCAAAACTTTGCATGATAGAAACTTTTTTTTCCCTCCTTTTTATATTAACCACTTGAACACTAACGTCCATATTCAGAGAACTTAAGCCAAAAATAGCAGCTCTACAAGCTCACAACGCCTCGCGCTGCAAGGCGTTGTGAGCTTGTGGATCGGCTATTTTCGGCAAAGAGCTTTGGTGTAGAGGGGAAAAAGAGCAGACTAAGTACAGAGTGGAAGGTCAAGTTTATTAAGTATTGACGGTTCGAGTGGTTAAATATCTGAAAACACAAATTGACATGAATCCAAAATACACAGATGATTGAAAAAATTAAACTATATGTGGAATGGTCGTGGGGGTCCCTGCTTCATCTCTCTCTCAGCTAAGGGGTCCTTCCTTGGTCTGAAAACGTTGAAGACCCCTGCTCTATATTCTTCCCCTCTCTCTCCCTCCATCCCCAGCAGACCTGTGTTCCTCTCCGCGGCCCCTCGCTGCCTGCCATCCACCATGCAGCAGGGACGTGCTGGGCCCCTGATTCAGCCCGGGAAAAAGAGTTGGAGAGGCCCTCATTGCGTGCTATAGAGAGAGATCTCTCTCTCTCTCTAGCGCTGCTGCTACTCAAAGATTTGCCATTTCAGATCACGACAAGTGACAAGCCAGTGGACCAATTACTGTACATGAGTTATATTTTGTCGTTGTCGGGTGGAAACCTTGTATGTCCAAAACCTTTGTATTTATCATTTTAAAAATGATTGAAAACAGCCGATCTACAAGCACACAACGCCTCGCACCGCGAGGCGTTGTGTGCTTGTAGATCTGCTGTTTTCACTACTTTTGTGCAACGGCCTTGTATGGTGAAGCAGGGCTTTGCTTTGCGAAAAAAATGTATAAATTTGAAACTTGGAGATACAAGGTTTCTGCCCGACAGTGACGATTTACTTTGTTGGCCGCCCAGCCCCCAAAATGGAACGACATTTTATTTTTAATTTGTTCCAAATGGCCGGCCTGGACCGGCCGGGAATGAACCGGCCGTTCGGGAGTTGTCCCGCTTTTCCCAATGGCCAGCACGTCCCTGCCATGCAGGCACTCTCTCTCTCTAGCTGCTGTCACGTTGCATTGACTCTGTTCCAGCAGCGTTTGATGGATGGTCCGGGATGGCTTGTAACTGACAGGCAGGCAGCCATGCTCCTCCAGTCCACCCTGACCCCATCACAGGCCCGGCTGGCAGGGTCCCCCCCCCACCCGTCAGACCCTGCCAATTAGCACCCAGGGCTTCCCGACCGGCCGAGGCCACAAAGTCCCTCACCCACACCCACCCTCTCCCCCATGAATAAAATAATAACTAAAAATGCAATTGGAAATTGCAAGTGTTTGAATGATTGATTGAGTATTTTATTAGACAAAAGTGGAGAACATAACAAGTAGGCTATAGTCAATACATTAACTCAGCGGGTGCCCACGAGGTGTCTACATGCCAATCTCTTTGATGTCTCTGGAGGCCCAAGACGCGTTGACGTGTTTACTGTATTTACAGTACTAGAAGCCAGCGTCTAGTCGGCGACCTGGCCAACTCGGAACAATGTAAATAGGGAATGAATGCCCCGCCCTTTAATGCAAACCCCATTATACCTGTTTTCATAGGACCCGTTTTGACCATTTGTCTGCCTGTGTCCATTTATGCCCATATATGGAGATATCTGTATCTGTCTGTCTGTCGGTGTCCATTTTATGTCCATATATGGAGATCACTGCAGTTATAGTTCTGGGTCCATTTTATGCCCATATATGCCCATATATGGAGATATCTGTCTATCTGCGTCCATTTTATGCCCATATATGGAGATCTCTGTATCTGTCTGTCTGTGTCCCTTTTATGCCCGTATATGGAGATCTTTGTGATTCTGCATCCATTGTATGCCCATATATGCCATATATGGAGATATCTGTTTATCTGCGTCCATTTTATGCCCATATATGAGATTTCTGTCGCTTTTTCAAACAGATGGTCAAAACGGGTCCTATGACAACAGGTATAATGGGGTTTGCATTAAAGGGGGAACCGGCACTGTGTCTGCAACACAGTCGGTGGCACAGACAGATACAGAGATCTCCATAATGGGAATAAAGGGACACAGACAAACAGATGGAGGAGGAGACAAACTTAATGCAAACCCCATTATACCTGTTGTCATAGGACCCGTTTTGACCATCTGTTTGCCTGTGTCCATTTATGCCCATATATGGAGATATCTGTATCTGTCTGTCTGCGTCCACTTTATGCCCATATATGGAGATCTTTGACCATCTGTTTGCCTGTGTCCATTTATGCCCATATATGGAGATATCTGTATTTGTCTGTCTGCATCCATTTTATGCCCATATATGGAGATCTATGCAGACACAGTGCCAGTTCCGGAAAATCCTGATGTCAGACATCAGAATCCGAACCTTTCGTGCTGGTTCCAGAAAATCGTGTATCGGGTCGGGTCGAGGCCGAGCACTGCACTACCTGCTGCGGTGGGGAACGCACGTGCCGAATTTGAAATAGGGAATGAATGCCCCACACTTTAATGCAAACCCCATGAATGCCCCACCCTTTAATGCAAACCCCAATATACCTGTCATAGGACCCGTTTTGACCATCTGTTTGTCTTTGTCCACTTATGCCCATATATGGTACATACACATTCACAGAGATTTTGTGTTGACTCATGTGGCGTACGTGATGTCAGAGCCTTTTATGAAGTGATGTCACAATACAATCAGCTCCGCATAAGGAGATTCCGAACGTTTCGCGCCGGTTTCGGAAAACCGCGAGTCGAGTCGGGTCGAGGCCCAGCACTGCACTCCGCGCGGCGGCGGGGAACGCGCGTGCCGAATCTGAAGCCGGTGGGACGAACGGTTCTCGAGATACGCGGATTACAAACAAACAAACAGACAGACAGACAGAGATTTGTCGCATTTATAGATAGATTAACTTTAAATCTCACCGTTTGGTTGGGGCTGCGCCTGGATGTAGCCCATTAGCCGCTAGTCGATTCGAGTCGACGCGGAGAGCATCGCGCGGCCGTTTTTCTCCGTATACTCCAATGCATTTCCCCATCTTTAACGCCCTTTATCTCTGATGTTTGTTTTATGGCTAAAACTGTGGCGTGGTGCGGCAAAATGTCCAAATTTTGATCGGCAATGAACAGCTATGATCAACACTGGCCCATACAGTAAGTTACACAATAACATCCTGTCTGCGCTCCTGTCTGCGTATGTGACCAAGTGACATCATGACGCATGCATTGACGCAGCAGGGCCGGATTCAATACAATGGTGGTGGGCCTGGGCAGCAAGAGGGGGGCACCCGATGTGTTAAAGAATGTAGTACAGTACAAGTACAGTTAAGCACCCTGCCTAAAAGGAACATCGCAAATAAGTATTTTTACGGTCTTTTTTACGTCGCAAGTCCTAGGTATTCAACTCATGGTTATACAAATAGCATGTGGTTAACGTGACGTGAATTTCGCAAATGCATTTCCTCTTACCATGTGAATTTTCCCCCATTCAAGTCAATGGGGAAAATGGATTCACTAATAATAAATTAATAGCCATTATATGGAGATCTCTGTGTCAGTGCCCATATACTGTAGATCCCTGATGTCATCAATATTAAGCCCATATCTTGGAAAGCCCATATATGGACATGCTGTGTCTGTCTCATGTGCCATGTGGTCTATGATGTTAGACATGATGATGTCAGCTATCTCCATATTTGGGAAAAGTGACAATTTTAATTAAAGTCAATGGAGAAAATTCATTCACAAATACATTTATATAAATTAAAACTATCTAACGTATCTCTTAGCAAAATGCACGGATCGCGAGGCGAGCTTGTAGATCGGCTATTTTCAATAGAACAATAGAACCGTGTTATACAAAATGTAATGTCTCAACTGCTCATCGGGGTAGGGGGGTCCCCAGTTAAAATATGATTATTTTGGGGGGTCACGGCCTGAACATGTTGAGAACCACTGCCTTACAGGTCTGCAGCTCTTATGGGGGGGTCCTTGAAATGTAAAGGTTTGATAACCACTGAACTAGATATAAGCGGAACAGAATTTATCGCGGGGTCACTTGTTTACCTTTAGGCTCTTGATATTTGATATTTTTTGACCTTGGACGATCCTTTAGAATGTGTGTTTTCAAATGTCTGCTGGATACTTAGCCTGCTAGCTAAGGATGGCTCTTTCATGGTCGATAGTGTGGCACCAAACATGTCGTTGTTGTCGGGTGGAAATCTTGTATCTCCAAGTTTCAACTTTGTACGTTCTTTCGCAAAGCAAAGCCCTGCTTCATCATACAAGGCCGTCGCACAAAACTAGTGAAGACAGCTGATCTACAAGCACACAACGCCTCGCACCGCGAGGCGTTGTGTGCTTGTAGGTCGGGTGTTTTCACACGTTTAGATCATTTTTAAAATGATAAATGCAAAACGAACGGTTTTGGACATTCAAGGTTTCCACCCGACAACGACGATATAGTACAGAACATGGGATATAGAGCTCCATGTTCCAATACACATGTTCAAATTGTCTATTATGTTCATACTGTGGTGCAGTCGTGCATGTTCTTGTTCTGGGTCCGTCCGACCTTGCATGTGTGTTTTAGAAACATCTGCTGCTTTGATTACCAAAATGATGTGTTTTAATCCCACTAACTCATACTGAGGAGGGCAGAGATAAATCCTGTGTGTGCGCGTGTGTGCGTGTGTGCGCACGCACGTGCGTTTATTCATTCTGGTTTGTATATCAGGGCAGGAAGGAGAAAAGATCAGACCATAAAGAATGAAAGCAGGATGACTCTTAAATCTACATCAGGGCCTTTTACTGGATTCTCACATGCATGTACAGTACAGTATGTGTGTGAGCGTGCGCGAGCGAGAGTGTACACATGCGTGTGTGTGTGTGTGTGTATGCAGGGACGTGCAGAGAGAGTCAGGGGCTGAAATTTCTAAAAGGGCCTTTTGGTGAAAATATCAAAAATAGCAGACCTCCAAGCTCACAACGCGTCGCACTACGACGCATTGTGGGGTCGGCTCACAACGTTGGAGGTCAGCTATTTTCGGTGCTTGATACCACACTGAACTAAGCATAACTAAGCCAATACTGGAGATGTGGTGTAACGGCATGGATTTCTACACAGAGAGGGCAATTCTTTCAACATGAGACACTGCATTCAAGTTCAGGAGAGTTTAGACAAGGCAATTCTCCTGAATGCTGCCTTCAGGTATGGCATGGAAAGAGGGCATTTGCATTTCTTTCACCATAACAAAAACTGCATTCATGGTCTGGAGAGGGCACTTTTTTCAGACGGATAAAAGGGAAGGGGCTCGAGCCCCCTTTGATTTCTATGTGTGCACGTGCCTGTGTGTGTGTGTGTGTGTGTGTGCGCGGACCAAAGCGATGCTAACACAGGGGGAAGCAGATGGCAGCCGTTCCCAGCGCTCCCAGTGTCCTCGACGGTGGGTTTTTTGTAATACCCTCCGCAGGAAGAGCACCGCGCATCGAGCAGGACAGGAAGCTGCACACTATAAGCTAGGGGTTACAGCAGTTTACAGGCCTCACATGACCCGGCTGTCTGAATGAGCGCCCCCTGCTGGGGGCTGCATGTGTCCAGGACGCAGCGGGCGCTCCCGGCCCCCTGCCGAGGCCTGCATGCCACATTTCCAGGGGCGTCACAAGGGGGGGAGGGGGAAGTGGGACTGAGTTACTAGGGCCCAATAATTATGTTATACTTTAGCTATTCAAAAATAGCAGATATACAAGCTTGCAGCGCGGCACCGAGTGCCGCGCTGCAAGCTTGTAGATCTGCTATTTTTGAACAGTCGTGAACATGTGTGCAAATCTTTGAATATATGTATTTCTTATAAGCAAACGTTTGTAACTCAGATTTTGCTTCTGGGGGGGGTCCTTGGAACTAAATGTTTTGAGGTAGGGGTCTGTAGCCAAATACATATCATTTTGGGGGTCCTTCACATGAAAAGGTTTGAGCACCACTGACATAGAAACATAGGTTTTTCAAAAAACCTTCGAAGGATTTCAAATATTCAAAGACTTTTCACGATTTTTCATAAATAGCAGATCTACAAGCTCGCAGCACGGCACTCGGTGCCGCGCTGTGAGCTTGTATATCTGCTATTTTTCACTAGCTAAAGCACAAAGCATGTGAGTGAATCCTTGTACCCAGGGCCCCTGGACACCCCTGTACATTTCTGACTGCAGTGGGACAGCTTGTTGTTGTGTTTTTTAAATATCCCAGTCTGTGACTGTGACAACAGACTGTGCTGCTGTAGACTCTGTATCACTGTTCTACCAAACAGACCTGTCTTTGGGTCTGTTTGGTCTTTTCCTACATTTAATACATATATTAAAACAAATAAACATTATTAAAAAAAAATATATATATATATATATATATATATATATATATATATATTTAATACTGTACATACATTAGAGCTTAAAAGTTCAGCCCGAGCCCGACGGGACCCGACGGGTCGGCGCGGCGCGGGCTGGGCCGGGCTCAATTTGTCATGTATATGTCGGGCTTTGGGTCGGGTCGGTCTTTTATAATCCGGTAGGCAAGCGCAGCACGGTAACGTGATGTCTCTGTGACTGTGTAAGCTGCGCTGCACCGCTGCGGCGCAACTTGACACAGTTGAGCGTATGTGACTGTATGTGCGCTGCTGCGCAACGTTCAGACAGTTGAGCAACGTTCAGTTGAGAGTGTGCTCCCGTGTGTGTGTGTGTGTGTGTGTGTGTGTGTGTGTGTGTGATCCGATGTTTTTTTTTTTCTTCCATAATTAGGACGGTACTTGCTACAATGTCTTTTATATATATAAAGACAGTTGGAAAATGGTAGAATGACACTGTTCTTAATGAATCACCAATATTGTATGAGGAAAAAAAGGATGCTGCCGTCTGCATCATATAAGCTTGTTGTTTAATGTCGGTCTTCGGGCTGGGCCGGTCTCCAATTGTCAATTATGTAACGGGCTTGGGCTCGGTCCGGGCTGAAATTCTATCGGGCTGGGTTGGGCCGGGCTCACATTTTTAGGCCCGATTTAAGCTCTAACATACATACATACAAAACAGACAAATGGAACAAATGGGGGGGGGGGGGGGGGGGGGGGTTTGCCAAAAATAGCCGATTTGTGACGCATTGTGATCTATTTTGGTGCAGACCGTAAAAGCAGGCCAGACTTGGGTCCAGTTCACTAAAGTCTAGAGGCTTTCTAATTTTCTTGAGGACACCCTGGAACCCCCTTGAGGACCCCCTGGGGGTCCCTGCACCCCACGTATAAGAACCACTGGTTTTAGTCACGTCCCCGGTTTGGATTTGCAATCCCAGCAGTGCAGAGCTGTGACTGCATGGAGTTTAGTCTTTTGTCACTCCGTCCGCTGTGTGTGTTGTGAGGTGAGGTGGAAAGTACAGTGTGTACTGTGTGTAGTACTGTGTGTGTACTGTGTGTACCCCATGGAAAAATCCACTCTGTCTGGTGGCGGCGTGACAGACTCCAGGTCAGCACAACACATTGGCTGAGAATAGTGTTGGTGATTGACGCGTCTCAGGTGCTGGCTGCAAGGGGTACTGTGATTATGAAAGGACAGAGTAGTCTCTCTCTCTCTCTGTGTGTGTGTGCGTGCGTGCGTGTGTGCGTGCGCGTGTGTGTGTGTGTGTGTTTCTGTGTGCTTGTGTGTGTGTGTGTGTGTGTGTGTGTGTGTGTGTGTGTGTGTGTGTGTGTGTGTGTGTGTGTGTGTGTGTGTGTGTGTGTGTGTGTGTGTGTGTGTGTGTGTGTGTGTGTGTGTGTGTGTGTGTGTGTGTGTGTGTGTTTCAAATCACTGACTGACTGAGACATGCTGATAAATGAGAGGTTGGCCCACACACCAGGTACACTGTGTGTGTCATGTTGGAGAGTGTACTGTCTGTTGCTTACCTACTCCAGAGCCCTACTGCCCCTACAGATCACTCCATAGACCTCCATATTCCCTCCGGATCACTCCAGATCACTCTGAACCACTCCAGAATGCAATCCATATTACTCCAGACTAGGGATGGGACAAGACAATATGAACATTTCATATCACAATTATTGTGACAAAAGAAATCGCGATTTACGATATTATCGCGATAATCAAAATCCATTATCCTGGGGCGGAACATTTGCCAAAAAATAGTAGATCTACAAGCTCAAAATGTGTCACAACGCGACGTGTTGTGAGCTTGTATCTGCTATTTTTTCAAAGACATTTGACAAAAAAAGACGTATATTAGAAATACCTTGTACCAATTATAGAGGGTTTAAGTGGTACTGGATATGCAGCTCGGCAAATAAAAGGTGAATTGATCCCAGTGCATGACAGAGGTTGATATCACGATAAATTTGATCTCCATGATACGATTATTGTGAGTGTTTTTTATCACGATAAACGATAATATCGCTTATCGTCCCATCCCTCCTCCAGACCTGCTGCTAACTCCTCCTGGGGTAACAAACACCTCTTCCATACACAGCAACAGCTGCATTTTAGTCAGGAAGATGTCAACGTGGATTTAACCATTGATTGCAACAAATGGAACACAGTTAGACTTGACGTTAAAGGGCTCCGCGTTCGGAGACGGTCCCTGCATTTTGTACACGCAAAACAGGGAACTTTAAGCAAAAACCCCCATAGGGATACAATATTAACACATTGACATATTAGCTTGAATCAACAGACATAAAATCACAAGTATTTGAGCCTATGCCAGATTCAAAGTTGGAGGCTGGGCTGGAGGAGGCAGCTAAGCAGCAGCAGCGGATCCGAAGCTTCAGATCCAAGACGAGCAGAGCTATTTGTGAACGCAAGCTGTATTTAAAGGAGCCTCCCTTACTGAGCGAGAGCTCTGATTGGATTAGACAGAGTGATGTAATGATTAGCAGTGAATATGTGAATGAGGAGTAGGAAAGGACCTGACTGACAGCTGATTACAGCTGAGGTCGGGCGAGACTCATGTGTCCTGCTTAAACTAACGCTATAGCTTCATTTCTTGACCGTTCTGACTGCAGCTTTGCGAGGCCTGAGGCGGTTGTATTTATGTTTGAGCTGGTAGTTGACACACCTGGGAGGGGGGGTTCCATCAAGGCAGATAACATCCTGGCTTCTCACGATAAGTCTCACTAATGTGTGTGAGACTTCCATTCCATTAGTGGGGGCTTATCAGGGTCCCTGCTCAGCAACCCGGGTCATTTATAGCTTCATACCACTGGCTAACTGTCAAGCTTAACCACTTAAGCCCTTTGTTTTACAGTACCACGAATGTGATGTGTGTGTTGTGAGCTTGTACACTGCAATGCTTGCAATAAAGGAAATCTCGATAGCTACAGATTTCAATTCATACATCACTCTTCGTATCAGGGACGTGCTGGCCATTGGGAAAAGCGGGAAAACTCCCGAACGGCCGGTTCATTCTCGGCCGGTCCAGGCCAGGCCATTAGGAAAAAATTTAACTGTTTGCACAAAAGGTAAAAATTAAACTGTTTGCACAAAAGTAGTGAAAACAGCAGATCTACAAGCACACAACGCCTCGCACCGCAAACTAGTGAAACTGTTTTCACTAGTTTAAATCATTTTTTAAATGATAAATATAAACAAGCGGTTTTGGACATACAACAACGAAATATAGGCCTAATTCATGTAATTGGCCCACTGGCTTGTCACTTGTCATGATCTGAAATGGCAAATCTTTGAGTAGCAGCAGCGCTATAGAGAGAGATATCTCTCTATAGCGCGCAATGAGGGCCTCTCCAGCTCTTTTTCCCTTGCTGAATCAGGGGCCCAGCACGTCCCTGCTTTGTATAGTTCCTTTGTTTCACTAGTGCAGTGGTTTACAATCTTTTTTGGTTGCAGTAGCCTACCCCCTTATACTGATTTCCGAAGCCAAGTACCCTCTTCCCCGGACTACAGCAAAATGTACATCAACAGTCCAGTTCCAATACCAATACGTTGAAAATAAAACCGTATAATGGCAAATAAACACTGCTTTCTATTTAACTCAATTAGTGCCGATTAGAAATTTACAGACAAACACAAACTCTGTCAATGTTTATCATTAACCATAACAGTAAAATACATATTCCCATTTTTTTGTTTTCCTCACGTACCGCCTGCAGTACCCCTGCGTACCCCTAGGGGTACACACATACCCCCATTTGAGAAACACTGCACTAGTGTAATAGTGTTTGCTTGCTGTATACATCAAACCATTCCGTGCGCATGCACAATGCAAAATTGTTCAAACCTGGTTTGAGTAAAGCGTTGACAATAAACGGCCAAATCTTGTTAATAGAACGACTTGAGCCTTAAGTGAAAGTCAACCTTAATCCAAACGGGGCCTTTTCTATTAAGCGCAGATTTCATTAGCAGGCGGCATTGATGGAATATTCCCCCGGTTCTTCACTTACCGTTACCAGATGCTTCATCAGAGAAAGACCGCAGGTGAAAATGAGACAGGAGAAGTGCTTTGAGTGGCATGCGTTAAGTACCTCAGCATCGTCATGATTTATTTGAGAGAATGATGAAGCAGAGACCCGCACAATGTTTTCAGAGATTCCATAGTTTCATTGTTTGACAGCACAATCAGTGTATTTTGGATTCATGTAAAAAAAAAATCAGATATTTAACCACTTGAACCATCAAGACTCAATAAAGTTGACCTTTCACTCTGTACTTGGTCTGCTCTTTTTCCCCTCTACACCAAAGCTCTTTGCCGAAAATAGCCGACTATTTTTGGCTAAAGTTCTCAGAATATGGACACTAGGGTTCAAGTGAACAACGGACTCACTCGCTAGCTTTCGCCGTGGACTGAAGACTCACCTTTTCAGACTCCACCTAAACCCTTAGCACTACAGAAAAAATCAATGACCACACATGAAGCTAGTTAGCATTCTTTTTTATTTTTTTTATTTTTTTAGGTTTTTAGAACTTTGATTATATTGTGTTTTTTCTAGATAGATATCCATTTGCATTTGTTATATTGTTGATGATGTACTGACATATTATCTTGTTTATTATTGTGATGTTATCTGCTTATTGTAAGTCGCTTTGGATTAAAAGCGTCTGCTAAATGCCTAAACTGTAAACTGTAAACCGTAAGTGGTTAATATAAAAAAGAAGAAAAAGAGTTTGGTCTGGACCGGTAATCCAACAGGCGCCCCTGTGTTGAATAATTTTGATGGGGGACCCCCTGGAACCCCTTTGACGAAGCCTAGGGGTCCCCGGACCCAACTTTGAGAACCACTGTCTGAGAGGAGAGGAGAGGGGACACAAACATGCACACAATGTGACACACACACGCGCGCACACACACACACACACACACACGCACGCAGGGGCGTCACAAGGGGGGGAAAGTGGGACTGAGTTACTAGGGCCTACGGTGGAGGGGCCTTAATTATTTTATACTTTAGCTATTGAAAAATATCAGATATACAAGCTCACAGCACGGCACCGAGTGCCGCGCTGCGAGCTTGTAGATCTGCTATTATTGAAAAGTCATGAAAATGTGCGCAAATCTTTGAATATACCGTATGTATTTTTCAAGCGAACATTTGTAACTCAAATTTTACTTCTGGGGGGTCCCTGGAACAACAACAAAATTAGATGGGTGTCCGTGGCCAAATACTTATCATTTTGGGGGTCCTTCACATGAAAAGGTTTGAGCACCACTGACAAAGAAACATAAGTTTTTCAAACAAAAAAAAAACTTGCACAAACGTTCAAGATTTTTCAAAAATAGCAGATCTACTGCTGCCTTCGGGTATGGCATCACAGCGCGGCACCGAGTGCCGCGCTGCGAGCTTGTATATCTGCTATTTTTCAACGGTCAAAGCACAAAATAATTGTGCGGGCCGGGGCCCGCAGTGAATCCTTGTACCCAGTGCCCAGAATTTGGTGCGACACCCCTGTGCTCACGGTAACAGTGAGGTGCTTCCCGTTGGCAGGATGTTGCCCTCATCAGTGTCACTACCTGGAGGGTGATGTTTACAGCGTGGGAGTGAGGGATGACGGGAGGGGAGAGGTGAAGAGGTGGACGAAAGGTGTGTTCTTTTTCTATACGCCCCCTCCGTGCCACAGTCAGGATGCCACAGCGAGGTCGCGCACACACAGGATTTATGTCGGTTCTCCTCGGTGGGATTGAGTTAGGGGGATTAGCCCTGGTCATGCCCCGCCCACTCAGCAACTTCCTGGTGCTGAAGTGACGCTTTGAAGGGTAAACCCTGCTAAAAGCCCATAGAGTTAACACAGAAATCACAAATTTAATGCAATTTCCGAATAATAAAGTATAAAATACGGCTAGTGTAACGGAGGTGATCCGAACCTCCCCACCCGGTTTCGAACCCGGGTCTCCCGCGTGAAAGTCCAATATCTTAACCAACACTCCAAAGGGACATCCCTATGGACCAAGAGCAGATACTAGACTTTTGAGGCTTCAGGCTGGGGCTGCGGCTCACCACACTGCAACTCACTACACTAGCATGATCAAGAACACAAGATAGTAAAAGGCACAAAGCATTATAATTTACTTTACCTTTCGAAATAATGACTTGTTGGCTTTAAGTCCAGCGATTTCTGTGTTAGTTTCCCCTTCAAAGCTGACGTCAGCACCAGGAAGTTGCTGAGACATTTGCTGAGTGGGCGGGCCGTGAATAGGGTCCATTAAAACACATCATGTTGGTAATTAAAGCAGTGCGCGTGCGTGTGAGAGAGAGAGAGTATGAAATGTTAAAAGCAGTAAGATACTTGGAGCATAATCAAATTAATCAAACAGCACTCAATAAGAATCCTTAATTGGAGTCTATGTAGCCAAATGTACTGTAAATGTGCTCATTTGGCTACATTGACTGAAAATATTTGAGCACCACTGACATAGAAACTTGGATAAAAAAAAAAAAACCTGGATTTGAAATATTCGGACTCCGCACGGATTTTCAAGATTTTTCAAAAATAGCAGATCTACCTGCTCGCTGCGCAGCACTCGGTGCCGCGCTGCGGGCTTGTACATCTGCTATTATTTTTCAATAGTTAAAGCACAAAATATGAGTGAGTCCACGATGGGGCCCACCTAGGACCAACGTAGAACGCAACCCACCCAGAGCCCACACGGGCCTAACCCACGTGGGACCCTTATGGAAAACCGCGGACATGCCCACCATGGGGCCCTTGTAGGGAAGCCCACCTCGTACGTACCCATGTGGGACCCATGTGGGACCCATGTGGGCGTGCTGGCTGGGCTTGTACCCATGCAGGGCCCAGAGTTTGGTGTGACACCCCTGACTCCATCATGTGTCGCTCATCGGCGGCGGGAGAGACTTCACAGGAAGGCTGCGTGTGTGTTGTTTGTCATGGGATCATGTCGCTCCTTATGTCTGCTGCATGCGCCTACTTACACTCAACACGTTAAACATATGCACATATAAATGATGAACGTACGCTGGCAGCTCACACACACACTCACACACACACACACACACACACACACACACACACACACACACACACACACACACACACACACACACACACACACACACACACACACACACACACACTGGCGGGTGCATAGTACCCATGCGTGCGCACACACACGCGCGCGCGCACGCACGCACACACTTGTACATGCATATTAAATGCAGGATTTAAATCTCATTTACGTATGATTATATTGTTAAGGACATTATAGTGAATGAAATCAATTATCCCTGTGACCGGGTCTGGCACGCACGCTCACGCTCACGCGCACACACATGCATGCACACACACACACACACACACACGGAACAAAAAAGCATGCAGGTACTGTAATATGTTCCCCTACATTAAGCATTTACTGTATGTACGTGTCTGACATACGTCTGCGTTTGACAGAATTATACCCCCTGGTCGTCGTTTCATGGTCCAGTGATGTTTCATCATGTCCACATTTCACTCTTATATAAAAAAAAAAAAAAAACGTCACTTCTTTGGGTACCGCTTGTGTCACCTAAAGTGGGTTATTGATATGCCCCCCCCCCCCCCTCTCTCTCTCTCTCTCTCTCTCTCTCTCTCTATCTCACACACTCTTTCTTTCTTCATTTTTTTCCTCCTCATCGTTGCGTCTTTTCAAGATCTTACGTCGGTACTAAAGTCCCCTTCTGCGTGTGTGTGTGTGTGTGTGTGTGTGTGTGTGTGTGTGTGTGTGTGTGTGTGTGTGTGTGTGTGCGTGTGCGTGCGTGCGCGTGCGTGTGTGTGTGATCATTCCACCAGAGGCTCTCTCTGTGGAGCGGCTTTGATATTGAAAGCAGGCCGGGTGTGAAGGGAGAGGCTTTTATGTGCATGTATAAATGGTGGGGGTCTTTTTAAGCCGTCTAGACCGGGTTACTTTAACCCTTATTTCATCAGGCTTTATCTATTGAAAAATAGCAGATCTACAAGCTCGCAGAGCGGCACCGACCGAGTGCCGCACTGCGTGCTTGTAGGTCTGCTATTTTTGAAAAACGGTGAAAATCGGGTGAAAGTCTTTGAATATTTTTGACCCGATTCTATAAAGTGTCTTCTGAATCCTTCTAAGGTTTTTGAAAAACGCATGTTTCTTCGTCAGTGGTTCTCAAACTTTGTCATGTCAAGGAGCCCTAGAATGATATGACAATATTTAGTTCTCAGGGATCGACCAGAAGCAAAATTTGAGTTACAAAAGTTCGCTTAAAAAAAGATATATTTTCAAGATTTTTCTAAAATAGCAGATCTACAAGCTCGCAGCGCGGCACTCGGTGCCGCGCTGTGAGCTTGTAGATCTGCTATTTTTCATTAGCTAAAGTATGAAATAGTCCCATGTCTCAATGGGTTAAATAGAAGAGATCTTCCAGTTAACGAACACCTCGCTCTCACACGCTCACAGAGGCGCCGACGTAGACCCGCGCCAAATGCGACACGTCGTGAGCTTGTAGATCGGCTGCACTTCGTCGCGGGACGCCGGCGTACGACGGAGTGCATATCTGCTCCCTTTTCTCTCTCTCTCTCTCTCTCTCTCTCTCTCTCTCTCTCCCCCTCTCTCTCTCTCTCTGTTTCTCTCTTTTTTTTCTTCTCCTGCAACAAAACGAGGATGAAAAATGCGATTCACGCACGTGTTATGTTATTATAGTCATTTTGTATGGATTTGGGTCAATTGAAATTTCTGCGAATATTACCACACCCGTCGAGGACACAAACAATGTTAAACTGCTATAGTGGTGCATTGTACACATTACTTGCGCTGTTACGGTTCCCAGACCAGACAAGTGCTTTTTTATTATTTTATTCCAAACATCGTCTTAAATGTCCTTGTTTGCATAATTCCACTCTCATGAGGGGTATAATGCAAACTGTCGTCGTCGGGTGGAAACCTCGTATCTCCAAGTTTCAAATTTGTACGTTCTTTTGCAAAGTAAAGCCCTGCTTCATCGTACAAGGCCGTCGCACAAAAGTAGTGAAAACAGCCGTTCTACAAGCACACAACGCCTCGCACCGCGAGGCGTTTTGTGCTTGTAGATCTGCCGTTTTCACTATGTTTAAATCATTTTTTTAATGAAAAATGCTAAACGAACGGTTTTGACCCGACAACAAGGAAATGTTATTGAATTTAAAGAGAAGCGGTTACAGAGAAGAGGCAGCAAGGAGCAGGGATAGGAGGTCAATGCCTCCCTTAAGGGAACCTTTAGGCCTACAGGCTCACTGTTGAACCCCCACACCGTATACATGCTGGTCCAACTGAAGCTATACTGTAGCTGCAATGCTAGATGGATACATAGATGGACAGAAGTCATTGTTGGACTTCGTTATTGCCAGTTCATGCCATGGTGCTGTAGTGTCCATGGTGCTGTAGTGTCCATGGTGCTGTAGTGTCATGGTGCTGTAGTGTCCATGGTGCTGTAGTGTCCATGGTGCTGTAGTGTCCGGTCACGCAGGACTGCAAGAGTCGGCAGTCAAAGAACAGAACAGAACATACAGCATATGGGGTTCAGAAATCATATGAAATGGGGATCCATGCCTATATTGCATATCGTCGTTGTCGCGTGGAAACCTTGCATGTCCAAAACCGTTCGTTTTGTATTTATCATCTAAACAATTTACTAAACCAGTGAAAACAGACGATCTACAAGCACACGACGCCTCGCATCGCAAGGCATTGTGTGCTTGTAGATCTGCTGTTTTCACTAGTTTTGTGCGACGGTCTTGTATGATGAAGCAGGGCTTTGCTTTACCAAAAAACATACACGTTTGAAACTTGGAGATACGAGGTTTCTGCCCGACAGTGACGATGTATCCAGGTTCCTTGATGAGGTTCCTTGTAATTAGAAAGCTTGAAAATCACAGTGAACAATGCAGAGGATGATTTGTCACTGACTGACACCCAGATCCCACACAGTGTCTGTCTGTCTGTCCGTCCGTCGTCTCTATCCTAGCCCTTCATCCCCGTGAGCGGTGCACACACTACCATCAGTTCAACTTGCACCCCAGCCAACAAAGCACACACCCCTGGTATCCCCCACCCGCCCCACACAGACGCTCCCACATCCTCCAAAAAATAACACAGGGGTTCCTCTCTGCTCCGCTCCGCCTAAACGTGGCCGTCCTTTCCTTCCTTCCTACGCTTCCCTTTCAAAAAAATGGCACCGTTCTCTGGCTAATGAGGCCCCAGAGGGTGGCTGCCGTGCCAGCGCTCTCTTCAGGCGCCCATCGCGGGGGCCGAGGTGTCTTCAAAGCCCCACGGCAGAAAGCGACAAGGACGGGATAACCCTCTAAGACCCAAAAATAGAAATACTTGAAAATAATAATAATAATAATAATAATAATCAGATGGTGTTGTAGGAGTCCTAATAAGAGGAAAATGAAATGTTTTATAAAACAAAAAAAAAATGTTTTTGTAAGGTTTTATAGCCATAAATCATAAATCATGCTCTAATTCACATATGGGGGATATTCTTTCACAATAATATCATATGTACATGTTCTAGACATTCTAATGATCACCAAAACAAATATTACAGGCATTTTACTTACTGTATGTTTTTGTGAGGAATAGCTTCAGTGAAAAAGTGAGATGTTGTTCGTCCAGACGCTGGAATGTCAGCCTCTGTGTGGGAGGTGTGAATGTCAGCCTCTGTGGGGGGTATGTATATGCAAATATCATGGCCAATGGCATTGTAATACTAAACAATAGAATCCAATGGTGATGTTTAGGTGGTAAGGGGAGCAAAAATAAAATAATTTAAACTTTTTTTTTTATAAAATACAAATGTTGTAATATTACAACCGTGGGTCCTAGAGGGATAACCTGCCTGGGTGGGCAGCTCGAGACGTTCCCCCCCCCCCCCCCCCCCCCCCCCCTGTCCCGTGGCTCGCTAATGGGACAGAATACTGTGGACTCTGCTGGGGGAGACGTGGCCAT
The DNA here is from genome assembly GCF_963921795.1 of Nannobrachium achirus. Classification (NCBI taxonomy): domain Eukaryota; kingdom Metazoa; phylum Chordata; class Actinopteri; order Myctophiformes; family Myctophidae; genus Nannobrachium; species Nannobrachium achirus. The sequence continues at coordinate 59,769,457 of NC_137819.1, forward strand.
TCCATACTGAGCAGTCTAGCCCGTTCAGAACAGGTACACATTATTGTGTCATTATTTTATGCTTTAACTATTGAAAAATAGCAGATATACAAGCTCTGCGAGCTTGTAGATCTGCTATTGAAAAAACGTGAAAATTTGAATTTTTACCCGATTCTATCCACCTGATTCCGTGGGAGTTTACTGGAGATTATTTGGACCACACTTCCGGTTTAACAGCAGACATACAAGCTCACGTCGTGTCGCAGATGCAGCCCGTTGTGAGCTTGTAAATCACAGGCGCCGGAAGCTCGGTACAGCGTCTGCGCAATGGACTATTGGGCGTTGGAAACCCGTTGATAAGTGTCTTTTGATTCCTTCTAAGGTTTTTTGAAAAACCTATGTTTCTATATGTCAGCAATCTGGCCAGCCATCGTCAAAGAAAAGGTCCTTTTCACTTCAACTGGAGATCAGTTAGTCTGTTCTTGAGAGACTACCATATCAGTGGTTTTCATGTGTAGGACCCCCAAAATGACATGTATTTGGCCATGGACCCCCATCTCAAAATATAGTTCCAGGGACCACCCAGAAGCAAGATTTGAGTTACAAACGTTTTCTTTGAAAATACATAATATTCAAAGATTTGCACACATTTTCACGACTTTTTCAAAAATAGCAGATCTACAAGCTCACAGCTGTGAGCTTGTATATCTGCTATTTTTCACAGGTTAAAGCATTCAATAATTCCAAGCCTAAATGGGCTAGACTCTGGCGCTGTTGTCGTGAGACGCCGGCTTTGGTGTGTCACACGATGATGAGATATCAGCCTTTACGTCGAGCACATTGTTAACCGCGCTGTTTACTCTCTCGCTTCTCCGCGCCGTCTTCCTGTTCTGTCTCTTCCTCTGTTATCTATCCCTTGCCCTTTCAAGGTCACCACTCCGGCAGCAGATTATTCTATGGCTAATTAAAAACCCATCATCCTCGTGATGAAAAGATAATGTCATGGAAAAGATAAATCCTTTTTGATAGGACCTAGAACAGACTTTTTTTTCTTTTTCTTCCAAAGACAATGTGAGCACGTGGCAGCGCTCATCCCTGCTAAATTATGTCTCTTCCGACTGGCTCAACACACGGTTAAAAGGCCAAATTGTACTTTCCACATCCGCAATAGAAGGGTACGCATGGCGTCAATTTCATCGCGCACGTGCCTCGACTGATTTTGTGGCCGTGATGCATGTAGCCTGCTTTATGCGCAGACAAGTAAACTGACTGCACGTGTGATTGAACAGAAGGCTCTAGCTGGCAGTTGTCTTCATGCTCTGTTTGAGACGAGGTTGAGTGAGGAGATTCGTGACAATAACGCACTTGAACATGAAGTGATGTATTACAGCAGGGGTCTTCAACGTTTTCAGGCCAAGGACCCCCTTAGCTGAGAGAGAGAGATGAAGCAGGGACCCCCACTGCATATTGTATAAAATTTAGTTGCAAATTCAAAATGTTCATAGATTTCTTAGACAGCTTCGACTTGTTTGACAGCACTGTCATCATGTTGGAGTAATGTGTATTTTCAGACATTTAACCACCTCATTTTTGGCTAATGTTCCACTCAGAATAGGGATGCTAGGGTTCAAATGGTGGTAAAAAAACATGATCCTATCACACAAAGATTTGGCGGCCCCCCTATTGTAAAGGTCTTTGCACACTGCTGCGTTTTTCGGGCCGAATATCTGAGTGAATTTCGGAGCACGTGAATAAAAAAATCAACCTCACGTTATGTCAATCACGTTTGCACACTGCCGCCCGTTTCGTATTTATTTTCGGACCAGGGTTGATTTTTCCGGATCCCTAGCTCTCTCTCCCTTTCCTCTCTCTCTCCCTGGCCCACGGCTTTCGGATTTCCAAAACACAACGAAAACACGCAGTGCAGTGTGCAACCACCTTAACTCTGAGGACCACCTATGGGTCCCGGAGCCCCTGTTGAAGACCCCTGTATTAGACGGTTCGTTAAATGGTATACAGGCAGAACATAAACATAAAAACACATGATGAAAATGACTTCTCAAAGCTTTGCTGAAGGAATTTATTTGCATCCGAGGTCTTCAGACGATAACAGGAAGGCACAGAAATGATTGGCGTGAGATGTACGGTGGATCTCTTCTCATAACAGCCTCTTGCCGTGACACAAGCCCAGAAGCCCTTCAGTGTCCGGAAGAAGGTCATTTAGGTTGTCCCTTTTTATTGAGTGCAGCCGGTGTTGCTCTTGAATTCTTGCTCCTTCCTCCTCTGTCTGCAGTATGTATAACCAGTAAGACTCCCTAACCGTCACGTTGCATACACAAGCTTTAGAAGGCAGTCGTAGCCAATCAGGAGGGAATATCTCATATAACATTGAATGAACACAGTACTATGCAGTAGATATAGTAAAGAAAAAAGGGTTAGGGTTAGGGTTAGGGTACAAAGAAGGGTCAGGGGAGGCTGGGCTATAGGTTTGTTATTGCCTGTTGCGAATGGCTGCCGCCTGTAAGTGGTTTTTCAGGGCGATTTTAAAGGATGCTCCTTTAAGGCCTTCGGCAGAGGCGTTCCACATTTTGGTTGTATAGCAGAAGAATATAGCAGAGTTTGACCCTTTGTTTGAGTTGACTTTGGGTTGAACGTGATCTGTTGCGCTGCCTCTGGTGTTGTAATTTTGGACGTCCTTAACATTTATAAAGTATTTTGACAGGTACTTGGGTATCTTAGTGGTGTAGTGTATCTTGTACACCAGGCCCATTGCAAGTTGCTGTACTCTGGCATCTACTCCACCCCAGCCACCCCACTCTTAACTGGTGAGTAGCGGTGAGGTGAGTCTGATAGGGAAGGTTAAGCAGGACCCTAATTAGTTTGTTTTGGGCTGTTTTGAGCATAGTTTTCAGGGCTTGTGGGGCGTCACGATACCATACGTGGACTCCGTAGGAGGGGGAGTAATTTTTGGAACTACCCCTTTACAAGAGGGAAAGAGGAGCACTCGTCAAAACAAAACACAGTTCCACCAAATACTCGTCTTGGGTGCACAGCCCATGAACTTTACAAAAGAGATGCCAGCACTCACTTTAGAATCAATTCTTCCATTTATTTCAAGCTTTCCACCAGCAGCAGCAGCAACACTTGGACGTTTCGACCTTACCGGGTCTTCCTCAGCGTGTATCTCAAGATCTCAGATACACGCCGAGGAAGACCCGGTAAGGTCGAAATGTCCAAGTGTTGCTGCTGCTGCTGCTGCTGGGGGAAAGCTTGAAATAAATGGAAGAATTGATTCTAAAGTGAGTGCTGGCATCTCTTTTGTAAAGGAACTACCCCTTTAACTACTTGAACCCCAGCATCCATAATCTGGAGAGGACATTATATCGTCACTGTTAGGCAGAACCTCGTATCTCCAAGTTTAAAATTTGTAAATATTTTCGCAAAGCCCTGCTTCATCACTCAAGGCCGTCGCACAAAAGTAGTAAAAACAGCAGATCTACAAGCACACAAGTGTGCTTGTAGATCGGCTGTTTTCACTAGTTTAAATCATCTTTAAAATGATAAACACAAAACAAACGGTTTTGGACATACAAGGTTTACACCCGACAACGAAGATATATTAGTGACACGTTGTGAGCTTGTAGATCGGCTATTTTTGTCGAGAGAGATTTGGTGCAGATGGAAAAAAGTGGTCAAAGTACCGTTGTAACTAAAGTCCAGTTCTCTGAGGCTACCGGGGGTTTAAGTGGTTAAATTAACTAAGGATTTAGTGTGCATGAGTTGGGGCTGTTGCTGCAGCGTGCGTGCGTGCGTGCGTGCGTGCGTGCGTGCGTGTGTGTGTGTGCGTGCGTGCGTGCGTGAGTGCGTGAGTGAGAGAGAGAGCACATTCTTCCGAGCAGAGCTGATACATGGCAGTAAAGTGTGTGACGCCATGTCGTGTCGTGGGGCTGGCAGATGTTGGGCCCACGGGGGCCCCGGCCCGCGCCGACCCCGTCTGGACCAGCAGCTCTTCAGCAGGGGCTGTCAGTCATCTGGAACCACCCAGAGAGGCGTCTGTCTGAAAGTCACACCGCACCGCACCGTACCGCTGCAGCCGCGCTCAACTTATTTTCACTAAGAGTTTGACGTGCATTATAGGCCAGTTGGTTCTCAACCTGTGGGTCGGGTCCCTAAATTATTTTGGCGGGGTCCCCTGATGATTAATTTAAAGGACCACTTCACCTCTGGGACAACCAGATCTTATTTTATTGTTGTTTGGGACACGATCAACACAATCCTGAGTTGTTTTTTGTGTTCAATCTGTGTTTTTAGATATTTTAGTATTTCAGCATGCTACAAAGCATCATATGATGCATTTTGCAATTTTGTAATAGCTGATCTACATGCTCACAACGCCTCGCGTTGCGAGGCGTTGTGAGCAAGTAGGTCGGCTATTTTCACAATAGAACCGTGTTATACAAAATGTAATCCCTCCACTGTTAGTGCTTGTCAGGGTGGGGGAGTCCCCAGTTAAAATAATGATTATTTTGGGGGTCGTGGCCTGAAAAGCTTGAGAACCACTGCATAAGGCCTCCTAGACAAGCGGAACCAAATGGAACCCTTATGCATGGTTCCCTTTGGTTCCATGTTGTACACTGTCAAGAGTTAACTTACAGATCCGTTAAGCCTGCGTCAACAAGGCCTCCCACCACACAGAGGAAAGCCTGTATTACCTGCTTATTGTAAATCGCTTTGGATTAAAAGCGTCTGCTAAATGCCTGAATTGCAAATAGTTCATTGTAAAGCCTGGTTTGGTTTTTGTTCCCTCATATTAATGCGAAATCTAGTAGTCTAGCCAGGCGTACTACGAGTGTGAATAAAAGATAGATATACCAACCTAAGTATTCCATATCATTTGTTGTATTCATCTTTTGGAGGATCACATTTTTGGCCTCCGCCCACCTGATGATGCCACTAGTTATAGCCACTCTAGACCGGATCCGAAAAGTGCGAGTTGGTCCCAGTCTACAGACCCGTTAGGGATCCTACTTTAAGTACCAGGGTGGCAGGTGTCAAGATTTAAAATGAAGCAACATGGAACTGTCACACGTTCCTATCATTGGCCGCTAGTTGCGCTGTTCTGGTACCTGCGAATGTTCCCCATAGGATTCCATTCTATTCCCCCGAACTTTTACACTAGATTTTCTTGCCTTAATAAACATTGTCATAAGTACTTTATGGTTCCTGTCGCTAGTTTAAAGCCGCGTTTCAATCACCATGATATGCGTCCAATTTATGTTACATTTGATGTTAAAGCAGGGTATGCTGTAGGAGGGGCTTGTGATGGTTCTTCTAACTGTGCTTTATTTGGAAAGCTCAACACCACATTCTCCCATGTATCCCTGCGGTTGCATGTGACTGTTGGCAGCCAATAGCATTCGAGATGGTACCATTTCTACCAATGAAC
>NC_137819.1:59775081-59780081 GCF_963921795.1 Nannobrachium achirus
AGAGAGAGAGAGAGAGCGAGAGAGAGAGAGAGAGAGAGAGAGAGAGAGAGAGAGATAGAGAGAGAGAGAGAGAGAGAGAGAGAGAGAGAGAGAGAGAGAGAGAGAGAGAGAGAGAGAGAGAGAGAGAGAGGAGAGTGGAGAGGAGAGGCAGTATGGCTGTCGTCTGGAGAGACAGACAGACGGACAGACAGACAGAACTGAATCAGAAAGTCATCGTTTCATTAGCCAAACGCTCGTTAGACCTGACCTTGAGTATTTCCAATATACATTTAATTCTACTCCACTACATCTGGGATCCAAATGTTGTACTTTTACTCCACTACCTTTATTTGAAAACTATAGTTACTAGTTACTTTGCTGATATAAATTATAATTATGTTAAAACATACATAAACCACTTTAGCCCTATTTTTTACCCATGGGCTATTTGAAAATAGACGATCTACAAGCTCACAACGCGTCGCACCGTGACGCGTTGTGAGCTTGTAGATCGGCTATTTTAAAACATTTTGTACTTTTACTTTTAGTACTTTAAGTAAATTCTGATGCCAATACTTTTGTACTCAAGTACATTTTGAATTCTGGACTTCTACTTGTAACAGAGTACTTCTACAATGCAGCATCGATACTTTTACTTAAGTAGAAAATGTGAGTACTTTTTCCACCACTGACCTTGAATCACAAACGTCACACACACAAAAAAACAGAAACAGAACCCGGACGAGCCCCCAAAACCAGCAACCTGTAAAAAAACGTGCTTTAAGAATTAACAACTGGTTTGGGAGGGAGATTAATAATAATATGAAGAGAAGGAGAGGAGAAGGGAAGAAGAGTGTCAGGGAAAGCAGAATTTAATGAGTTTAGTGTGTCGGCTGGGGACCTCACCCGCGCCGCGCTAATTACGCTCGCTAACGAACTGAACGCTGCACGCGTCGCAGGAGCAGACGAAGGCTGTGAGCCATCACACAAACAGACAGTGGTGACTAGTAACTAAGTACATTTAGTTAAGTACAACTGTAGGTATTTATACTTGAGCGTTTTCAGTTTTCAGTACTTTTACTTCTACTCCACTACATCTCAGAGGCAAATATTGTACTTTTACTCCACTACAATTATTTGAAAACTGTAGTTACTAATTACTTTGCAGATATAAATTATTATATTATTTAACATACATTGATCCACTTTAGCCCTATTTTATACCTAGGCTATTTGAAAATAGCCGATCTACAAGCTCACGACGCGGCGCGACGCGCCGTGAGCTTGTAGATCAGCTATTATCAAACATTTTGTACTTTTACTTTTGGTACTTTAAGTATATTTTGTTCCCAATACTTTCGTACTTTTACTCAAGTACATTTTGAATTCTGGACATTTACTTGTAACAGAGTACATCTACAGTGCAGTATTGATACTTTTACTTAAGTAGAAAATGTGAGTACTTTTTCCACCTCTGCAAACAGAAGAGCTGCAATCTGTACTTTTCTACAGCAAGAGCCGTTGGCCGCCGCGTCCACGTCCATGGACGCGGCCGTGGACGCGTCCATGGACGCGGCCGCGAAAAAAACGTCCGTGGACGCGAGGCCGCGTCCACGGACGCAAACGGCCGGCCGTCCCGGCCGTGGACGCGACCGTGGACGCAGACGGCCGGGGACGCGGCCGTGGACGCGGCCGTGGACGAGGCCGCGGCCGTGGACGCAAACGGCCGGCCGTGGACGCAAACGGCCGGCCGTGGACGGGTCCATGGACGAGGCCGCGAAAAAAAGGCAGCGAAAAAGAAAAAAAAAGGTGGCTATTGTATGTATTTTTTGATGGAGATTTCAAATATGACCTTCTTTTTTGCATAGGACAACTCTAACCTGCATCAATTGGTATTTTATAATTGCCAATTGTACCCCATCCATCTAAAAAACAAATTGGATGTCTATTGTATGTATTTTTTGATGGAGAATTCAAATATTAATTTCTTTTTGGGATAGGACAACTCTAACCTGCATCAATTGGTATTTTATAATTGCCAATTGTACCCTATCCATCTCAAAAACAAATTGGATGTCTATTGTATGTATTTTTTGATGGGGAATTCAAATGTTACCTTCTTTTTTAGATATGACAACTCTAACCTAAATCAATTGGTGCATCAACCTACTTACTATCTATCTATCTATCTATCTATCTATCTATCTATCTATCTATCTATCTATCTATCTATCTATCTATACTTCACCTTTAGTCCAGAAGAGAGTTCAGCCTCAGGAACTTGCACACATGGAACTGTGTCATGACTGTGTCATGGAGCTAAAACAGAGCTATGTTAAATACTCACAATGACTCTGATGGACCAATCAGGGTGGTGGTGGGGGGAGGGATCAACAATAGACAGAAACTGGATAATGCTTTGTTAACTGTCCCACCTAAGTCCCTGCTAGTCTGAACAAACATCACCTTCCCTCTCATAACACTACTACTACTACATTTATATAAAGCTGCTCTTGCATTTGAATTCAAGTCTGACACAAGTTAAGGTTAACTTAGGTAGTATTTCATTTCGCTGGCTTTTAGGGTCTGTGTGAGTGTGTAGGCTCACAAATTATTATAATTGTCATTAAGTGACTCTGAGATCTATCCATCCATCCATCCATCCATCCATCTATTTATTTATACTTACTGTTTACATTTTCTATAAATATTTATTTCTATATAAAACTCAGTTGTGTGGAGTTATTGTGTGCCCTTTCTTGTTGCTAAAGAGTCCATTTGTTCACTAGACATTAAGTCAAGGTTACTATTTTGAGTTGAAGCTAAGTGTTTTATTGCTTTGTGGTTTAACATGATTTAAAAGGCAAATTCATTGTTATGGTTACTTTAGAAGACTGCTTTTGCATTCATGAGTTAAGAGAGCCAAGCTAATTCAAAGAGTTAGGTTAAAGGAACACAAAACATGACCTAACTCACAGCTGCCATTGGACAGACAGTTACAACATACTCTTATCTTTCACAGAACAGACAATTATCATTTATTTGATCTATTTGAGACTATGTAGCTGCTCTAGGGGAAATAGAGCATTATATCAGCCTATTCAATTGATAATGACCAATGGGTGCCAGTTTCTAAGTAGTTAAAGCATATTAACATAACAATATATGTGGCCTAGACATGGATATTGCCCAATCAACTCGTAATCTACAGAAATGTCCACCACATCACACAGTATAAAACCTAGTAGGCTTAGTGGATTACCTATGTTAAATCATGTCAGGTTAGTTTGGTTCAAGGTTCAAGTATAATAATTTATGAGCCAAAAATGTGCACAAATGTACAATCACATCTAGGCTAGAATGATAACATAAAGTCCTGACTACTCCTTGTTATTGTGGTCCTAAATACTACAATGATTAGTTTGGATGCATTGCTTCTATCATGTCCAATTAAAAATAAATACATTACATATACAGAAATCTGCCTTCTCCTGTATTGTATTAGTGACATTCATTATAAATAGTAAAATAACAGGACAGAGCAAAAAAGGCCTCTGCAAAAAAGGCCTCTGCAACTAACCTAACCTAACACACACTATGTGTTAATGTTGATCAATATAATAATGTAAAAATACAAAGTTAAGTAGACCTAAGTAAGAAATAGTAAATACATTGTAATAATACATTGAAGGGGAAATGTAGGAAAACAAATGCAACTCAGCATTGAATTTATGGCAAACATTTTGCTACTCAACCCTTTCCAAATAATATACAATTAAGAAGTGGGATGTTCCACTTAGTAAGAGAAAGAATTAATGACATATATTTTTTTTAAAAGCTAGAAGACTCACCTATTATAGTAACCATGTGAATTGCTAATAATGTTATGGGTCAGATGTGTAAAGATCTATCACATTGTATTGTTCTTTTCAGACTCAACAATAATAATGATGATGTTACTTAAATGCTGATCAATGTGTGAATCTGGCTCTTATCAGGTGTGTGTTTTCTCTCCCTGTCCTGTGCTGTCCTCAGTTAAACCAAGACAGTACTGTTGTGACCAATGTGGAAAAAGCCTTCAGCTCAATTTATTATCTCAAAGTAGACCAGAGAATTCATACCGGAGTGAAGCCATTCAGCTGTGAACAATGTGGGAAGTATTTTGCTCGTCTGGACAATTAAAAGATCATAAGCGTTCACATACTGGAGAGAAACCTTATTGTTGTGACCAGTGTGGGAAAAGATTTGTTCAAAAGGGGATTTTAAAAGAACACCAGAGAATTCACACTAGAGAGAAGCCCTATTGCTGTGACCAGTGTGGGAAAAGCTTTACTCGATTGTCTTATCTCAAAATACATGAACGAATTCACACAGGAGAGAAACCGTACAGCTGTGTCCAATGTGGGGAAAAGTTCAGTTTAACGGCTGCTCTGAAAGTACACCAGAGATTTCACACCGAAGAAAAGCCTTACTGCTGTGAACACTGTGGCAAACGTTTCACTGTAAAATCTAGCCTCGTACAACACAAGAAGATTCACACTTGAGAGAGACCTTACTGCTGTCACCAATGTGGGAAAAGGTTCACTCTGAAGACGGCTCTGAAAAGACACCTGAAAATCCACACTGGTGAGAAGCCATATACTGCTGTGTCCAGTGTGAGAAAAGGTTCAGTGATATTCATCATCTCAAAGCACACCAGAAAAATCACACTGGAAAGAAACCTTATTGCTGTGACCAGTGTGGAAAGAGCTTTCCTAGACTGGAACATATCAAAATACACCAACAAATTCACACCGGAGAGAAACCTTATATCTGTAACCAATGTGGGGAAAACTCTGTCAGGTACATGTCTACCGTTAGAGGCCACTGGCATGAGTGCCTTTTTAGCTCTGTTGGGGCTTGGTGAATGTACTCTGTTGTTGTTTTTTTAATTATTATCTTTGTAATGTATGGTCTTCTTACCCTGTGGGCCTTGAGCCTGTAATAAAGTATTGCTGTGCAGTGTGAGTGTCTGATTGCAT
>NC_137819.1:59785081-59803714 GCF_963921795.1 Nannobrachium achirus
TTCCAATTACTCTAATTATAGAAACGGAGGGAGAGCGAGAGTATATGAGAGGCACCGGAGAGAAAGAGAAAGAGAGGGAGGGAGAGAGAGAAAGAGAGGGAGGGAGAGAGAGAAAGAGAGGGAGGGAGAGAGAGAGAGAGAGAGCGTGGCATGTCTTCTAGATTTCACTCACAGCGGGGTCTCCTGGCAGCGATATGGCCGCACCAACAGCAACACAACAACAACAACAACAGAAACGACTAGCTTGACCTCACATAGCAACAGCTCCGACGGCTTTTATGTGCAACGACCGCTGCATCATCAGCGTCTGACACACGCACACACGCACACACGCACGCACGCACACACACGCGCGCGCGCACGCACTACACACGCACTACACACGCACACGGCGCCGATGGGCGGAGTTACAAAGGTGGCGTAACGAGATGCGACGTGATAAACGCTAATCCCCTCATTTTCTATGGTAGACTGACGCTGCACAACCAGGGGTGACGCACACAAATTCTGGGCCCTGGGTACAAGGATTCACTGCGTTGTTTTGTGCTTTAACTATAAAATAGCAGATACACAAGCTCAGAGCTGAGCTTGTATATCTGCTATTTTTGAAAAATCGTGAACATTTGTGCAAGTCTTTGAACATGTTTCTATGTAATGTCAGTGGTGCTCACATTCTTTCATGTCAAGGACCCCCAAAATGTTATGTATTTGGTCACGGACCCCCATCTCAAAACATTTACTTCCAGGGACCCCCCAGAAGCAAAATCTTAGTTACAAAATGTTACAATACATATTCAAAGATTTGCCCACATTTTCACGACTTTCCAAAAATAGCAGATCTACAAGCTCTGCTATTTTTCAATAGTTAAAGCATACAATAATGAAGGCCCCTCCACCTTGGGCCCTAGTAACTCAGTCCCACTTTCCCCACCTTGTGACGCCGCCCCTGTGCACAACTCATCCTCTCTCTCTCTCTCTCTCTCTCTCTCTCTCTCTCTCTCTCTCTCTGTCTCCCAGAGGTCATGTTTGACACCTGCAGCCCCCCTTTGCGGTGGTCTCTGATGTCATTACACGGGGTGACGCCACCTCGTGAGCTTAAGTAGCTGCCAACAGCGCCAGTCCGAGCGGCCATTTTCACAGCTCAGTGCCTCGCACGAGATGCCAGGGGCACAGGGCGGCCATGTTTACTGCCCTTTCAGGGCGGGTAAACACATTCCTTTGCACTGCGCGCACACACACACACACACACACACACACACACACACACACACACACACACACACACACACACACACACACACACACACACACACACACACACACACACTCTCTCTCTCTCCCTCTCTCTCTCTCTCCCTCTCTCTCTGTCTGTCTCTCTCTCTCTCTCTCTCTCTCTCTCTCTCTCTCTCTCTCTCTCTCTCTCTGTCTCTCAAACACAAATTAAATCAATTAAAGTGAGTTAAAATGAAAGAAGAAATTGCCCTTTGCATGTCAGCAGCGTTTTCTTTCTTTCTTTCTCTCTCTCTCTCTCTCTCTCTCACAACGCCTCGCGGTGCGAGGCGTTGTGTGCTGGTAGATCTGCTGTTTTCACTACTGTTGTGCGACAGCCTTGTATGATGAAGCAGGGCTTTACTTTGCGAAGAAACGTACAAATTTGAAACTTGGAGATACAAGGTTTCTTCCCGACAGTGACGATATTTACACCCCCATATTTTGTTGGTGTGCCCATGGATTCTTGCGACATGAAAAGTGTGGCCATGCAGAAAAAAGGTCGAGAAACACTGACCTACTGTATCATACTATTATAATTTCGGGGCGTGTCAACGGGCCTTTAAGGAAAAACATGTAGTACTTTTTACACCACTGCATACTGCACATGTAGGCCTATGTGTATCCTTTTGTTATGAACCCTATGGGTTTGACTTGTGCACCTCCCTCTGTCTCTCCTACCAAAGTTCTGCAGACAGCAAGCAATACCGTGTAACATTCAAGTCGAACCTTTGATCCATCTTTTGCAATTTATCGGGGTGCATTACCTCAGTCAACAGCGTTTCATCTTGGGACGTGGAAATATGGCTGCATCAGATAATGAGGGAAGGCTCAGAGGATAGTGCGTGTGACAAAGAAATTGTTACATTTGCCAGCATGCACACACAGTCACACACACACACACACACGCACAGGGGTGTCGCACCAAATTCTGGGCCCCGGGTACAAGGATTCACTGCGGGCCCCCCATGAATGTTCTTTATAAGGGGAGGCGGTTTAACCCATTTAGACTGGGAACGCATTATTACGCGTTATTTTGTGCTTTAACTATTGACAAATAGCAGATATACTGTACAAGCTCACAACGCGGCACTGCAAGCTTGTAGATCTGCTATTTTAGAAAAATCGTCAAAATTTGTGCAAGGGTTATTTGAAAAATCTATGTTTCTATGCCAGTGGTTCTCAAACTTTTTTCATGTGAAGGACCCCCAAAATGATAATGCATTTGGCCACGGACCCCCATCTCAAAATATTTAGTTCCAGGGACCCCCCAGAAGCAAAATTTTAGTTACAAACGTCAAAAGTCAAAAAAGACATAATATTCAAAGATTTGCACACATTTTCACAACTTCTCAAAAATAGCAGATCTACAAGCTCGCAGCGCGGCACTCGGTGCCGCGCTGTGAGCTTGTATATCTGCTCTTTTTCAATAGCTAAAGTTTAAAATAATTAAGGCCCCTTCTCCACCTTCATGGGCCCTAGTAACTCAGTCCCACTTTCACCCCCCCAATTGTGACGCCCCTGCACGCACACACACACACACACACACACGCACCGCGCACACACACACTGCCGTCACGTTAAGATGAAAGACCCTGCTCAAGTGCTGCGTCTTCAAACAGAAGGCCATGTTAATGATGCAGATACACTCTCACATTAAGAAGGCATTAGATGCTAGTCAGATAACACATCCATGAGCCAACACTTATCTTTGCAAGTGGCAACGAGGAGGGTTTGAGAGAGTGACGCTCTATAATAAGGGTCACCCAATTAACGGTTAATTAACCATCACTAAGTCATTATCGACTGTTATTTTAGTGGTCAAGTAACGGCCAATTGAGGATTAGTTCATGAATAACCGTCGATTAAGTAACTAGTATTAAAGTAATTTTGCATGGATATCCATTTAGTTGTGCTTAATTAACCGTTAATTGGCGCCGGCTCTCATTTTAATGCTAGCCATTAAGCCCTTTGCACACAGGCGCGTTTAACCACACGGATAAAACGGACAATTTCATTTTTTTTAAAGAAAACAATGATTCTCTATGACCTCATGCACACCGGCTCCAAATTAGCCGTGCGACGAGTGGCTGCGGCCGTGCGTTTTTTTTAAAAATCGAATCCAGTTCGATTTGTGCGTCTTGTCGCATGCGGTAAAAAACTCATCACTCCTTTTATGACTCCTTTTTGGATCCGCAGCGCCGATCACCAAATCCAATGCGTTTTATTCATGCAGCAAACGAAAAAAAAACGCAACTGTCCTGTGTGCAAAGGGCTTTAGTGTGTTATTTTACTTGCATGGGGCTGTTGTTGCTTCACATACTGTAGGCCTGTTCGGGAGGTTTCTCTATATAAGGTCCTTTAATGTTGTCTAATGCCCATATATGGACATATGTGTGAGTCTCATGTGGTCTATAGGATAGCTATCATGTCAGGCGTCAGTAATATCCATATTTGGGGAAATATTCTGTCCACATTTTGTCCGACTTAAACAACCAACCGCAACTCGAATCACGCTTGCAAATGAATACCCGTCCTGTGCGAATTCCTGGGATGAGTTTTATCGCTCCTGAAATCACAAGTTATGCACTGTCATTGTTTCTTAACCACTTATGACCTATTCTGTGGTGAACATCTGGCTGAAATAACCGGTATAAAACCTCGGTAACTTGGATATTTGCAGTGAAGAGTTTTGGTGTAGGGAGAAAGAAATTCTAGAGTTTTATGTAGTTGACCCCTGTTTATATTTGTCGTGGTCAGGCCTGGAATTTCGTCATTTCAGGGGCAAGGCCACTTGGCCTTTGGGGTTGTCATTTTTTTAAGGGCACAAAGGCCAAATGCCAGGGCAGGAAGGTCATCAAATAAAACAAGATTTTAGTCCATTTAAATAATTAATTTAATGTAAGGGTTAAGGATTCAATTTGAATATGTATGACTAACAATCTGATCAATGCTAAGCCCTGCACCAATCAGAGTTACTGGATTGGTTTAAAGATGGGGACTCGGGGGAGTTAAGAATTCTGAATCTCAACAAAAGTCTACATGACAAGAAAGAGACACTGGTGGTGTCTACACATTGACAAGAAAGAGACAGAGGAGAAAGTGGTACAGTCAGCTGGGGCATTAAGGCCACAGTGGACTCAGGGCATGACATTCTTTTGAGGGGCACAAGGCCAAACTGTGGGGCAACGGCAGCCATGGCCTTCATGGCCTCCCAAAAAATTCCTGCCCTGGTCGTGGAGTCACTCAGCGAACACAGCAGATTTACAAGAACCTCCTGCCTATGATGAGTCCGACCCAAAACAGTGATGTCAGGCTGAATGTAGCCTAACAAACACTGCAAAGAAAATCATCCCCCCAGATGGAACGGATCACATTCTCCGGGAAATATTTTCGACACTCCGAAACAGACAAGCAGTTGTTCATTACCGCAACGCCAATGGCATTGACAGGCCCGACAGTGATAAATGACAGGGTGATTACCTCAATGCAAATACCTGCAGGAGAAACGCGCGTGACAGATAATTATCCGCACGCTAAGCAGGCGTCAGATGGCTGGCGGTTTATTAAAACGTTCGTCTTGGTTTGAAACGCGTGAGGCTTCTCTCTCTCTGTGAACTCTGTCCCCTGGAGTAAGGTGACCCTCTGTATACTTTCAGGTCTCTCTCTCTCTCTCTCTCTCTCTCTCTCTCTCTCTCTCTCTCTCTCTCTCTCTCTCTCTCTCTCTCTCTCACACACATACTCTCTCACAGGGGTGTCGCACCAAATTCTGGGCCCTGGGTACAAGGATTCACTGCGGGCCCCCCATGAATGGGTTTAACCCATTTAGACTGGGAACACATTAATGAGCATTATTGAAAAATAGCAGATATACAATCTCACAGCAGTGCCGCACCTTGAGCATTTAGACTGGGAACACATTATTGAGCATTATTTTGTGTTTTAACTATTGAAAAATAGCAGATATGCAAGCTCACAGCGTGGCACCGAGTGCCGCGCTACGAGCTTGTAGATCTTTTTTATTTTATGTTTTAATCATGGACATTTGTGCAAGGTTTTTTGAAAAACCTATGTTTCTATGTCAGTGGTGCTCAAACTCTTTCATGTGAAGGACCCCCAAAATGATATGTATTTGGCCACGGACCCCCATCTCAAAATATTTACTTCCAGGGACCCCCCCCCCAGAAGCAAAATTCGAGTAACAAATGTCCGCTTAAAATATACATATATTCAAAGATTTGCGCACATTTTCACGCCTTTTCAAAAACAGCTAAAGTATAACATAATGAAGGCCCCTCCACCTTGGGCCCTAGTGACTCAGTCCCACTTCTCCCCTCCTTGTGACGCCGCTGCTCTCTCAATCCTCCTTTTCTGTCCTCACGAGAGCCTCTTCCATGCTGTCATCTTGGACTCTGACAGCTCAGTGTGTGCTGCCAGGACCATGACATGTGTCTAGACTGCTAATACTGTTGGCCTGCACACCGGGTCTACTCCCAACAACACTGCTTCATGCTGCCTGATGCTTTGGACTGCTGGCTGACTCTCTCTCTCTCTCTCTCTCTCTCTCTCTCTCTCTCTCTCTCTCTCTCTCTCAGAGGCGTCAATTTGGGTATGGCAAGCTATGGCAGCTTCCATACCTTGGCTACAGGGGGGAAATAATAAAATGTACTTTTCATTGTGCCTGTTGCTAAGGTATGGCAACATGACTGGTGTCTTGGGCGCGCGTGCAAGACACCAGTCATGTTGCCATACCTTAGCTTTTGCTGAACTGACGCCACTGCTCTCTCTCTCTCTCTCTCTCTCACTCTCTCTCTCTCTCTCTCTCACTCTCTCTCTCTCTCTCTCTCTCTCTCTTGCAACTATGTAACTCTGACAGCGGGTCCATTTGGTTTCATTTGTATACTATCAGAGTAAAGGGAGTAGTTTACCCTCAAAATGACTTTTTTTCTATTGATTACTCACGCCATGGAGACTTGAGTTCAATACTTTATTTGTCGAATTCCAAAGACAAAAATGTAACCATAGTCAATTTACCCCCATTGATTCCGGATGGAGACCTGAATGCATTTGGGTCCCCATCCGGAATCAATCGGGGTAACATTTATTGTAATCAAAATGTTGTCTTAGGAATGCGACAAAAAACAAAAAAATATTATTGTACTCAAGTCTCCAAGGTGTGAGTAATCAATATAAAAAAGGTATTTTTGGGGGTGAACTACTCCTTTAAGGGGAGACTGTGACATTTTAAAGTTTGAGAACCGCTGGTGTAGACTGATGGATATTATGGTAGATGCGGCAGCTTTGATATTGCAGTTTGATAAATGGACGGATGGATACTGTGGAGAGATAGGTTGACACTAGGTGTTCTGGTGATCAGATGGAGCACCCATCCTTACATCTCGTTGTTGTCGGGTGGAAACCTTGTATGTGCAAGACCGTTGGTTTTGTATTTATCATTATAAAAATGAACTAAACTAGAAAACAGCCGATCTACAAGCACACAGCGCCTCGCGCCGCGAGGCGTTGTGTGCTTTGTAGATCGGCCGTTTTCACTACTTTCGTGCGACGGCCTCGTGTGCCGAAGCAGGGCTTTGCTTTGCGACAAAACGTACAAACGTTGAAACTCGGAGATACAAGGTTTCTGCCCGACAGTGACGACATGTCCCGGGATCAGAATAAATGGGCGACAGTGCGACAGCGTGAGGCACACGGAGTGATGGAGCTCCATTTTGGGAGCGGCGAGGGCGGCCGGTCATTAGTGTCCATAACAAACACATTATCTCCCGCTGAAGCATTCCTCTCCCAGGCCATTTAGACGGTAATTGGAGTGTAACAAGCAGCCGTCCCTCCTCGGTCTATGTAGGTCATCGACTGCTGATGACGTACTCCTCCTCCTCTCCCAAGCTGCTCACCCGTGAGATGGGGCACACCGCCAAAAGCCTGGGTGTTAATTTCACTCTGGGAGCGTGTAAATGCCACCAAAATGGTCTCTTCTCTCCAGTTACAAATGGATAAATGGCCGTGTCATTTTGAGGGACGCGCCCATAAAACCTCAAGACGCGGCTGCCCTGTCAGCCTGTCATGGAGTAGAGACACTAATCCCCCTCCGCCTGCTCTCTGGCTGCACGCAGCCGGAGCAGAGTGCTGTGGGTTAGCGGTTGTTATTGGTGGTTTTGATCCAGTTTAGGATACTTTGACCTTGGAAAGGGAACTCTATCCATCAGCTTTTGGCTTCAAATCGGCCCTGTTTCGCACTGAAACGGGCGAGGTGAGAAATGACTAGGTACATGCATGCGCTCGTGTACTGTACTTGGATATACAGTACTTGAGTAAATGTGACTAGTTATTTTCCAAGCAAAGTGGTTAGGGCTGTAACGATTATGTCATTTTACATGACGATTAATTGTCACTCAAATAATTGTGATTAACGATTTAATTGTGTTTTTGTCGTTGACAATTACATTTCTGTTTGGCTTGTATCGGCTTTGACATTGCACATGGCAGATACGACACATAACCTAAATATACAAAGAAATTACTGACATATTTGACAACTTTATAGTTAAAAAATAACATTGATAGTGGCAATAGCCGATCTACAAGCTCACAAGGCGTCGCATCGCGACGCCTTGTGAGCTTGCAGATCTGTTATTTCCACTGTCGTTAATCGCGATTATGTAATAATTGTGACAGCCCTAAAAGTGGTTGGGTCAGGCGGTTATTATTCGTGTTTGGGTCCAGTTTAGGAAACTCTGACCTCGGAAAAGGAACTGTAATCAATCAGCTTTGGCTTCAACTCCTCTGTTTGCAGTGGTGGAAAAATAACTAGGTATTGTAATTTGTACCTATAAGAACCGTAATTGAGTACTTTGTAGAAGATTCAAGATATTATGTGAGAATGAGCCATCTGAAACATCAGTAGCAGACATGTTTAACTGTGTTTGATTACTAGTTTGTAGCGCTCCTATTCTGCCTGTTTCTTTGGTTAACAAGTAGCAAGCAACAGGCTAGCCACCACAGATATAAAAAGCTAGATGCCTCCTTCGGCGAGGGGGCGTATGCATTTAGCAACTAAGGGAATCTTCATCACTTCCGTCTTCATTGCTTCCGCGTGCGTCACACATAGGGAAGTTCACAGGCCAATCAGAGGCAGGTGGGGGCGTGTCTTTACGCACGCAGCCTGTGAGAACAGCTGAGCCGCGCAACATCGGAACTGGCTCTGTTGAAATGAATTGTGGTCCTTGGATAAGTCCCAAGAGTGTCCTGGAAAAGTCGCGCTGTGATTGGCCAGCAGTCACTTTGACTGACAGCCTTCCCTTAGTTTTTTCAGGAAGTCCGGACAAGAACTTTTGCACATCGCTCCAATTAACTGCAGAGGCGAACGAGGCATCTAGCTTTTTATATCTGTGCTAGCCACTGCCACATAATATGCATGCTTTGCTATCGTTGTGATTGGTCAGGCGGTGAACCAATCGCAGAAGACTGACTGCCTCTTTGGCAACGCCCATCCCAGAAACTGCTGTAGATTGAAGCAATTTCAGACTGAATAACGGAGTGAAACGAAATGTCAATTCAGACTGAGTGTCAGGCTACATTTCTCTTGGTGTAAAGAGAGAGTTACTATACCTCCTGTTTGACGGGAAATGGAAATGAAATAATATACCTATAACAATAAAAGAATAATTCTCTCCATATCGCTCCATGACAACAGGCATGAAGGATCCATAGCATCCCCTCCAACCGGCCAACCTGACTCGCGTCACGCAGGAACTTTGATTAATCTTGACTCCTCCACGCCACGGCGCTCCTATCATTGCTTTATTACTTCCCGTCGTCGTTGTTATTGTTTTCCCCCGCGAGAAATAACTCCTTCAATATAGATTTCAATATGTCGTGTCTGGTGCGGTTATATGTCACACGGTTCTATAAGGTCCTGATGGAGGCACGCTAGTAAAATCCTCAGTCGTAATTCTATCGCGTGTGACTGAGAGTATACAAATAGTAACCGAATGGGTCCCGATTTGTATCCTCTCACAGTGGAGCGAGGATCTTGCTGTGTGTCGTTCGTTCCTGTGGGTTTAGATGCATGATCGTAATGTCTCCTTATAGTCTCACATGGCAGCGTCTGCACATTAACCCACGAAGAGCGTGATTTGTTTTTATTTTTATTGTAGATCTGCTATTCTTGAAAAATCTCGAACATTTGTGCAAATCTTTGAATGTGTAATCTTTTAAGGCAAACATTTTTTAACTCATATCTTTGCTTCTGGGGGGTCCCTGAAACGACATAACTTTGAGATGGGGGTCCGTGGCCAAATACCTTTGGGGGTCCTTGACATGAAAAAGTTTGACAACCACTGACGATAGAAATATGAAAATTATAATATAGAAAATTGTCATCATTTTTTTAAAATAGCAGATCTACAAGCTCGCAGCGCAGCACTCGGTGCCGTGCTGTGAGCTTATATATCTCTGCTGTCGGGCTGAAACCTCCTAACTCTAAAATGTTCATTTTCGGGAAAATGAGCTCAAGTGGAGTTAGGAGGTTTTGACCGAAGGGCTTTTTACTACTTGTCATTGGTTCAATATTATTTTAACCAACACACAGACATAAAGGGTGTTCAATAGCCTTGCATGATTTATGCCAAAAAATCTAAAAGTTAAGAGGTTTTGGCCAGACAGTGACGATATCTGCTATTTTTGAACAGCTAAGTGATAAAATAACGATTAAAGTGGTTGAAATCTTTAACGTGACACACGATGCGTTCTTCCCGGTCCACGTGGGTTAAGGTAAAACAAATGAATCCATATGAGGCGTAGGGTAGTTACTCCGGCTGGTGTTTGTGGAGCAGGCATATGCTATTTGCTTCTTTCCGGTGTGTAGGGTTCATGAGTGGAAATTGCATCGTGGCTCCATTTGCGGAGCAGGTGATGGAGTGTGGCGGAAAACAAAGACATCGTCGCCACTCTCCCATCATGCTCTCTGTGATGGATCTGCAGCGCCCTTGCACGACCGCTCTCTGTAGACGCATTTTTTTGGTATCTGCAGCACTGTCTGCGTTGGCGGTGTGTGTGTGTGTGTGTGTGTGTGTGTGTGTGTGTGCTGTGTGTGTGTGTGTGTGTGTGTGTGTGTGTGTGTGTGTGTGTGTGTGTGTGTGTGTGTGTGTGTGTGTGTGTGTGTGTGTGTGTGTGTGTGTGTGTGTGTGTGTGTGTGTGTGTGTGTGTGTGTGTGTTCAGTGGTGTAAAAAGTACTTACATTCTTTACTTAAGTAAAAGTATCACTACTGCAATGTAGATGTACTCTGTTACAAGTAGAAGTCCGGTATTCAACATTTACTTGAGTAAAAGTACAAAAGCATTGGTATCAACATGTACTAAAAGTACCAAAAGTAAAAGTACTCATTGTGCAGAATGTCCCATTTCAAGTTATCAAATGTATAAAAATCTTTTGAAAATAGCAGATCTACAAGCTCACAATGCGTCGCATCGAGATGCATTGTGAGCTTGTTGATCGGCTATTTTCAAATGCCCCAAATGTATACGGCTGAAGTGGTTAATGTATGTTTTGTAATAATAATCAAAATCTACAAAGTAACTTGTAACTAAAGTTTTGAAATAAATGTAGCAGAGTAAAAGTACAATATTTGGATCCGAGATGTAGTGGAGTAGAAGTAAAAGTATTGGGAATTGGAATTACTCAAGTAAATGTACTTAGTTACTTTACACCACTGGTTGTGTTTATTTTAAAAGTAGGTTGCAAAAATGCGCGCGCGCGAGAGTATGTGCTATAAACCCGTGGTCACAAGAAGCCAACGAGACAACTGATAGCCTTTGTACACGTGCATGCACGCGCACACTCACAAACTGTTTCAATGACAAGCTTCTGCTTTGTGCGTGCATACACGCATGCTTATGTGCACACGTTTGCATGCACGTGCCCTTTTTTAGGGACACAAATGCGTGTGCGCACGTGACACACACAGACTGTTTCAAGGTTGCGCGTGTGTGCGTACACCCATATTTCTGACATACGAGCGCACGCGAGGAAGCAGCACAAAAAGCCGGGCGAGTGGAAAAAGGACATGCGTGTGACTTCAGCCCGTCTCTCCATCCATTAAACGGGGACCTGGTGACCCCGGCTGTCTGGAGACGCATTCTTAGCATAGGAATGTGACGGAAGATGGACTGAGAGTGGCCAGGCTCACGGACACAGCCTTTTGAAGGTCCCAGCGTCCTCCGCCACGGCTCATTTGACCCGTCCGCGTTGGAGTCTGGCGTCTGTGGTGGGTTTTACGACGCCCCAGGACCCCCCGTCCGTCCGTCCGTCCGTCCGTCCGTCCGTCCGTCCATCCAGCTGAGACACAAAAGGGTCAGCTGCGGTTAACCGCTAGCGAAGACTAAAGCAAACTGCTGCAGGGCCTGGGATGTTGTTGGACACAAAGTACCTGAGCCCAGGACTGGAGTCAAAGTATTAGTAAGGGGATTTTATAAGATATTTGACCAATCTGCGAAGTAAATCGTTACCAAGAAGTTTCTTCACCAATGTGTTTTTAAAGGTGTGTAAATTATGTACTAAAAGGTTGAAATTCAACTCCCGGGGGAAACCTCATAAAAGAACTGATTTGTGTTTGTGTCACATTAAGTTTACTATACAGGATAAAGGTTTAAAAAAAATGCTTTAAGTAGCATGTGAGGGGTCAATTAGGGTTTTTTCATGATGCTGAATCCATTGCAAGCATTTTTTTTTTCACACAAAAACATTCCTTGGGCTAAAATCGGACCCACAAAACGATGGTTTAGTGATGAATCATCACTTTTCACCGTTTTGTGGGGGCCATTTGTAGCCCACGGAATGTTTTTCGTGCAAAACAAATGCTTGCAATGGATTCAGCATCATGAAAAACCCCTAGTTTGACCCCTCACATGTTACTTAAAGCAGCTTTATTTTTTGTATTTTTTTCCCTGTATAGTAAAGTTAATGGGACACAAACACAAATCTTTTTTTTTATGAAGTTTCCCCCGGGAGTTGAATTTCAACCTTTTAGTACATATTATTACACACCTTTAGAAACACATTGGTGAAGACATTTCTTGGTAACGATTTACTTTGCGGATTTTCTTATGTTCCCCTTACTATATAGGTACTTTGACTCCTGTAGTTTTACTCAACTGCAGAGTGAAAGTTGCTCAGTTAAATGTGTGCTCGAATTAAAGTACCGGAGTACTAGTTTTTAAAAAGAAGTATTTAAATATGCAAAAGTACATGCTTTAAAAAAAATACTTATGCATTCAAAAGTACAAATTACAAAATTATATGGTGAAAATAGCAGATCTACAAGCTCACAATGTGTCATGAGGAAAAGCGTTGTGAGCCTGTAGATTGACTATTTTCACTATATTGTAAATAGGGTTGATTCATTCCCTTCCAAGATATTGTAGTGGAGTCAAAAGTATGACATTTGTCTTTGAAATGTGGCAGATTGTCACCCCCAAAAAAATGTTCTTATGTAACAGTACTCAAGTAAAAATGTACTGTCCAAGCGCCACTGTTGGCGTGTTGGCCACATGGTCCATGTGGAGAAGAGGCCGTGAAGACACGGGTCAGTGCAGCGCTGCTATATGAGATGTCAGTGACCCACCAGGACCATGGGAACTCTGAGGGCTTCCAATGGAACGTTGCATCACCCAGGGGTGTCACAAGGGGGTGGCGGAAAGTGGGACCAAGGTGGAGGGGCCTTAATTATTATTTGATACTTTAGCTGTTGAAAAATAGCTGATATAGGTGCCGCGCTGCGAGCTTGTACATCTGCTATTTTGGAAAAGTCGTGAAAATGTGTGCAAATCTTTGAATATATGTATTTTTTAAGCAAACATTAAGTAACCCAAAGTTTGCTTCTGGGTGGTCCCCGGAACGAAATATTTTGAGATGGGGGTCTGTGGCCAAACACATATCATTTCGGGGGTCCTTCACATGAAAAGGTTTGAGCACCACTGACATAGAAACATAGGTTTTTCAAAAAACCTTAGAAGGATTTGAAATGTTCAAAGACTTGCACACATGTTCACCGTTTTTCAAAAATAGAAGATGTACAAGCTCGCTGTGAGCTTGTATATCTGCTATTTTTCAATAGTTAAAGCACAAAATATGAAGTGAATCCTCGTACCCAGGGCCCAGAATTGGGCAACGGAACATTGCATCAGCCTGTTTGGTTGCCACAGGAGAGCTTTACAAGCGCCTGGGCACGCAGTAAAAGCTCATTTAACTCAGATAGGATACAAATGGAACTAAACAGGCCCCCACGGGTCCCTTTAGTTCCATTAGTGTTATTGTTGTTGTTCAGTTTTAAGTTATTTTGGGGGCCCTTTCCGAGCCTTTATTTGACAGGGTTACAGTGCACACAGAGAAACAGTGAACACGGAGAGGTTTGTCCAAAGGCTGGATTTAAACCAAGGTTCAAAGTTAAGCATCTGTTTTGCACCAAAAACATTCCTGGGGCTAAAACAGCCCCCACAAAAGTGTGAAAAGTGATGACTCATCACTTTTCATCACTAAACCATAGTCTTGTGGGACAGTTTTTAGCCCAAGGAATGTTTTTTTGTGCAAAACAGATGCTTGCAATGGATTCAGCATCATGAAAACCCCCTAGTTTGACCCCTCATATGCTACTTAAAGCAGATTTATTTTTTGCTTTTTTTTCCTGTAATGTAAAGTTAATGGGACAACAAATCTAGCGGCTGATAACACCAATTTAGCTGTGTCTAAGAAAGGGTTATCATACCAAAATATAATCTACAGATATAGAGCTTTATAAAATGCATGCTAACCTTTGCCACCTTTTTGATACCGACAACTCGTATGGCCCATGGACTATATAGGCTACTTGTGAAAGACATAAAGAAAAAAACTGGACCTTTGTTCATGCAGTCACTTGGGAGTCAAAGAAGACCTGTACAACCACAATACTGCACACGTCTGAGGTGTCCAATTATCCAGAAGCAATTGTCATCATGCGTAGCCAGAACGTACGTTTGACGAATGACGTTTTGCGCGTGACTCTCCGTGAAAATGACAAATCAACGTGTCTGAAAAGAAGCTATAGCAACGCTCCGCCAAATGAACGCATTATATCGTCACTGTCGGGCAGAAACCTCCAATCTCCAATTTTCAAATTTGTATGTTTTTTTTTTCGCAAAGCAAAGCCCTGCTTCATCATACAAGGCCGTCGCACAAAAGTATTTGAAAACAGACAATCTACAAGCACACAACGCCTCGCAGTGCGAGGCGTTGTGTGCTTGTAGATCGTCTGTTTTCACTAGTTTAGTTAATTTTTTAAATGATAAATACAAAACGAACGGTTTTGGACATACAAGGTTTCCACCCGACAGTGACGATATGCAATATGCAAACACAGCAGCAAGATTTGTGAACTGTTGTGACAAAAGAAGGCTAGAAAGAAACACAACCACCCTAAAGACTACAAACCATGGATTGACATCTAGACCTACTGCACATACAGTATGAAACAGAGCTGCTAAATGCATTTTGAGAAGAAATAATGCTGCTATTTGTTCGAAAAGCTTTATAACCTGTACATATATAAAATGTCACAATGCGACATAGCTCTGTTTACACAACATTTTCAACTGTTTTTATTTCGTATTTGTGACACTTGCTTTGGCAACGTAAACGTATGTTTTCTCACGCCAATAAAGCTCCTTTGAATTGAATTGACGACATGGAGGCATAAATCCTCACCGGGCTCCACTGATGGAAGCGTGCGGGGAGAACTGGCTACAGGAACATTGTTTACACTCTCCGTTCCAGTCCTCTGCGGCTGCCTGAGAATAAGATTGCTCTAATGCTATGTTTCCCTCCCGTCTTGTTTAACTGGCTGTGGGAGAGCGCGTTACGCCATATTGCATCGCTCAACGGGTCATTATCGTAGACTATACTTAACGTGGTCACAGTGGGGACAGAGTGTGGTGTCGCCCGTTCGCCGTTTGATCTCATCTCCACTCGGCTGAAGTGAAGCGGTCGTTTGTAGTCGGGGAGCCACAGGCCCAAAAGCTCAAAGAATAGGGTTTTTTACCCGTGACGTCATGACATACTTTTTATTTTTGTTTTTTCTATTCATTTGGTCATTAACACCTTGACGTCCGAAATAGAATGGTGGTTGGTAGATTAGCCGTGACATTTCTATTATTGTATTGTGATCTGAGACATAATATTATGTTTATAAACATGACCCCGCAGCCCCTCCATCTTGAACAGCGCCGCTGTTTTTTCTTTTTTTTTCCCCCCCAGGCCAGTAACTCACCATGATTTTCTCGATTTCCGTTGGGATAGAATGGGGGTTTTGGCCGATCGTCGATGTCCCCGTGCGTTTCGCGTGCGCGATCCTTTCACGTAAATGTCCCCGCAAATAGTCCATGTGTGACTGAAGAACAGAACTGAAAAGTTTCGCTAGCATAGCCCC
The DNA here is from genome assembly GCF_963921795.1 of Nannobrachium achirus. Taxonomy (NCBI): domain Eukaryota; kingdom Metazoa; phylum Chordata; class Actinopteri; order Myctophiformes; family Myctophidae; genus Nannobrachium; species Nannobrachium achirus. The sequence goes on from NC_137819.1 coordinate 59,800,828, forward strand.
AAGCATGGCTGCAGGAGGAGCTCGAGTGTGTAGACAGTAAACGGATGGGTGGAAGGTGCCTTGGAGAAGGAGAGGCGCTGACGTCACCTCTGCTTCATGCACGGTCTGCATGAGCTATCAGTGCACGAGTGGTGACTAGGGAAGGTTAGACGATCGCCGATTTTCGGATCAAAAGCTTTTATTCCGGTTTTAAAGACAAAGTCCGGGAATGTACGACGTGGCTGAGAGTCCCTGGGGGGATGTGCGATATAGTACGGTTTTAACATTAAGGGGCTCCCCTTGGCTTAGAAGGTGTTAAGGTACACAGAATGAGAGGCCTGCTCTTCCGGAAACATTGCGAAAAAAGGTTAGGGCCATTTGTATATTCACTCCATCGACGATCACTATACAGGAAAAGAGTACAAAAAATAAATCTGCTTTAAGTAGCATGTGAGGGGTCTAACTAAGGGTTCTTTGTGATTCTGAATCCATTGCAAGCATTTGTTTTGCATTCGGCCTCTCAAAACTGTGATTTTTGATGACTCATCACTTTTCACTGTTTTGTGGGGCTGAAATCTAGCCTAAGGAATGTTTTTTCATGCAAAACAAATGCTTGCAATGGATTCCGAATCACGAAGAACCCCTAGTCTGACCCCTCACTTGCTACTTAAAGCAAATGGATTTTTGTATTCTTTTCCTATATAGTGACGTCGATGGGACTTTTTTTTTTCGCAATGTTTATGGCAGAGCAGGCCTCTCATTCTGTGTACCTTATTGACCAAATGAAAAGAAAAAACTAAAATAAAAAGTATGTTTTGACATCACAGGTCCTCTCAAATTTTGGGCACGTGGCTCCCCGACTATTGGCTTTTTAGCCCCCGCCGGCGGCGTCTCTCTCTCTCTGTAAGGGACGGTATAATGTTTGTTCTGTCAGTCCACCACTTTGGTCCAAGAAACATTATCTCAGAAAACCTGCTGTAGCTGCCATGGGATTTAGTTTGCAACCGTCACACCTCCCCCCACCCCTCCCCGGAGAATGAACCCTGCTAATTTAGGCTATCCCATGGCCTTTTCTCTGGTGCCACCTTTAGGTCCAAATTTTCATTTGCACGCAAGATGTCATAAAACAGTGGTTCTCAACCTTTTCAGGCCGCGACCCCCAAATTAATCATATTTTAACTGGGGGTCCCCAGTTAAAATATGATTAACCCTAACGAGCACTAAGAGTTGAGGCATTATATTTTGTATAACACGGTTCTATTGTGAAAATAATATTTCCTCAATTTCTGCCTCTAACATTTGACAATTTGGTCAATGTTTAATTTGTCATTTTAGAGGTATTAAAAAGTCCTTAAGTTGTCACAAATGTGCAGATACAACATTAAGTTAATCAGCTGAGGACCCCCCAAAATAATTTCCACGGGTTGAGAACCGCTGTCTTAAAACCTAACTGCTGGATTTGTCATGAAACTCGCTAAGTGCACTTGCTCTGCACAGTGGATGGACCTCCAGACATTGCCTCTGGAGCCAACCTCACAACCAAAATGTAAACATGCATGGCTTGCACGCAAAGTATATCTTAATATAATCCGTGGCTTTTCTTCTACGGCCTCCTTCAGTGAACATACAATATATATCTCATTCTTCGCCCCAGTTCCTCCACTAATAAATGATTAAAATTCATTTTTAACCTCACTAGTGAGAGTGTGTGGGGCTGTGTGCTGGGTGTTGGTTGATTCAAAACCCTTTGGTCTGGTTTGGTGTGAGGAACAGTACTTTCTCTTGGGGCTGCTGCTAGTGGGGGCTCTGGTTTGGGTGTAAGGAACATTACTTTCTCTAGGGGCTGCCGCTAGCTGGGGCTTGTAGACACTTTGTTTTGTTTAAATCCATAATGAAGAGGGAATAAGTGTTTTTTTTCCCCCCTCTTCTTCTTTCCTTTTTTCTTCTTTGTGAGCTCTAAACCCTGAGTGGAGAGTGGAGGAGTGGAGAAGTGTTGCGTATGATTGAGGCTTGTCAATTTGTTTCCAGGTAGGCTAAGTGGGTTCACAGACAGACAGACAGACAGACAGACAGACAGACAGACAGACAGACAGACAGACAGACAGACAGACAGACAGACAGGAGCATGACAGAGATGGATCTCTATACAGTAAAATCCCTATGCATTTGTAACTCTGAGAGTGTAATGTTGATACAACATAGTGCATACGAGTGCTTGCAGATGATCTCTCTACTCTACCTTTGATACATTTGGACCCAGATGATGGGTAGTATTGCCTCAAGCTCATGAGGGCAATGGCCAAGTGGGTATAATCTGTCTTGGAAGAGTAGATCGGCTATAGCGGCTAAGAGATTTGGTGTAGAGAGAAAAAGGTGGGAGGCAAGTACAGACTCTGGTCAATGAAGTAGCAGTGGTTCTCAACCTGTGGGTCAGGACCCCCAGGGGGATCCCAGATGATTAACTTAATGTGCAACATTGTTTTCTCACTCTACATTTTCTCACTAAACAAAGTTTAAGTGTAGGCTATAGAAGGTATCTGCACATTTCTTAAGTGACAATTTAAGGGCTTTTTAATATCTCTGAAGGCAGAAATTGTGAAAATAGCCGATCTACATGCTCACAACGCCTCGCGTTCTGCTATTTCCACAATAGAACCATGTTATACAAAATGTAATGCCTCAACTCTTAGTGCTCGTCAGGGTGGGAGGGGGTCCCCAGTTCAGATATGATTATTTTGGGGGTCGCGGCCAGAAAAGGTTGAGAACCACTGGTCTACCGGGCAGCGGTTCCCAACCTTTACTGGATCAGGGCCCACTTGCAATATCCTCACGGCCCAAGAGTGAGCCCCCGCCCCGCGGGTTGGGAATCCCCCCCTTCCCCACCATGAGCGCATGCATGATGTCAGTC
>NC_137819.1:59803914-59806414 GCF_963921795.1 Nannobrachium achirus
TCTCTTTACTGAGCACGTGCAAAGGAAGGAGGGAATGCCAAGGGGACGGGAGAGGAGAGAAAGATGGACAGCGATCTCTGTGAAACGTTAGCGTCAGGCACGTGCACACATAGACATCAAGGGGGGCTTGAGCCCCCATGCCCTTTTATCCGTCTGTAAAAAGAGCCCTCTTCAGACCATGAAATATAAGCCATTTACCATGGGAGGGAGTGGGTTGTTGGCTGATTTACCACTGTTTCAGGGTTGTGGCACGAGGCGAAGGCTAACCCTGACCCTCGAAATTGCTTTTCTACCACTTCTACCATATAAATGAAAGAAAACACAGTTGTAACTTGCAAGGTTATTTAGTTACAATCATTAATTGTTTCAGCAACACAACAGTGGGCAGGGTCCATGAGCCAACTCAAGGTTGTTGACTGATTTACCACTGTTTTAAGCCAATCAGAATCCAGTATCTGAACATTTGACCACAAAAAGTGGTAGAATGCAGTTTTCACTATGGTGAAAGAAATTGATTATGCTTAGTTTCAGTGTCGTATCGAGCACCAAAAATAGCCAACCTCCGAGCTATTTTCGATATTTTCACCAAAAGGCCCTTTTAGAAATGTCAGCCCCTGCCTCTCTAACATTCTCTGCACGTCCCTGGTTAGCGTTGTCCATAAACCCATGAAGGGGCTTTTAAGCCGTGACATCATTTTGTAGGCAGAGGAGAATCTGCCCCCAGAGCATTTTCTGTCCCTCGCTATTTTCAACAGATCCGAGACAAAAATAAACGACTAAAGTATAATTCTAACACTTTCCTTTCAACAACAAAGAGAAGAAAAATGTGTAAATAGTAAAAATAGTAAAAAGATTCACGGAAACTGGGGGCAGAAATTCTCCTCTGCCTACAAAATGATGTCATACTTAACAGCCCCCGTCATTACTAGGGGTAGGCCTATGAACATTTGCCAAAAATAGCAGATCTACAAACTGTGTTGTGCAGCTTGTACTGTATAGCTATTTCCGATAAATGGATTTGGTGCAGAGGTCAAAATGGAGGGGCCAAGTGCAGACCCCTGGGGGATCCCAGTCAACAACAAAGTATGAATTATTTATTATGAGGTTTTAACCCTTTAAGTGCCTATCCCGAACTAGTTCGGGATATTCGGGATCAAAAACAATTTTTTATTTGCTATTTTACTTACCCCGAGCTGCTTGGAGCAACGTGGGTGGTCCCGGCTCGCCCAGCGCTCACCAACGAGAGACGCTAGATGCTCCGACGATTTATTCCATTGAAAATGGTTTAAAATAAAGTTTAGACCCCCCCAATGTTCACCCAATGTTCATTGTAGGCGGCGCGACGTATTCCAGGGTGCCTATCCCGAACTAGTCCGGGATATTTAATGAAATGAATAAAATGATAAGAGGCCTTCTGAAGCCTGGCCTGATTTTCTAGCTACTAGCCGAAAGCTAGCAACCTCCCGGCCGGCCGTTATTTGCGAACAAAATCGCCAATCTCCGCCTAATCCAATGAAAGACCACATCTTTGAAGGCTTATATCTCTGGATTGTGTCTTTAGGGAAGCGGTGCGAGGTTTATTTACGGCGAAATCGCCCAAAAATGATCTTTAGATGACAAAATGGGAATAGCCATTCTGTTAGCATTATCATCCGGGACCTTTCCATGACGTGCATGAACGTGAGCACGTGAGGTCCTGGAAGGTAAGGTCCTGGAAGCTAAAGCGCTCGCCTATGAGAGATACCCTGGCATTCTATGGCCCCTAGAGGGCGCTGGCACTAAATGAGTTAAGAGGTTAATGTATTTTTTTTTTCTATTTTTGTAACTCTGGGCCTTTCATATGGCAAACATCAGTGCCAGAAAGCTTGCAGATATTGAAGTATATCTGTGTTTTTGTATTACGGAAGCAGTGATAGCTGAGTGGTTAGTGTCCATACCTAGGACTCCGGAGGTCCCAGAGGTCACAGGTACGATTCCCTGCTCCAGCTATCACTGCTCCACTCCCCCTGCGCGCTCCTTGTGGGCAGCACTGGGTTCAGCTGGGTTAAGCTGAAAACTGAATTTCCCTTGTGGGATGATGTTTATTTGTTTATTTGAAAAGGATCCCCATTAGCTGATGCCTTAGCAATCCGCTAGTCTTCCTGGGGTCCATACAAAGATATGTTACAAATACAGTTTTAAAAAGCAATACAATAAAAAAACAAAATACAACAACATTAAATTGCATTAATTCACATTAGTACATTAATGATATAGATTCATTACATCCAAGCAGGAAATAACTTTTACAATTTAATTTATCCTGAAGCTATTTCTAACTTTCTAACTGCTTTCCAGTAAATACCTCAGCACTTTTTTCTTAAAGGCTGATTTATTTTGAGTTAGACGAATGCTCAAGGGTAATTTGTTCCAATAGTCTATGGCTCTATAAATTACAGTTTTTTTCATTGAATTAGTGTTTGAACTAGGTACAATAATATGCTCATTAGCAGCATATCTA
>NC_137819.1:59811414-59906414 GCF_963921795.1 Nannobrachium achirus
CTCTCACTCACGTCACTTTGTCTGCTGACCTCACTCAGCAACGATATCCACGGGTTTCCAACGCCCCATAGTGCATCGCGCAGACGCTGTGCCGAGCTTCCGGTGGCGCAGCCGAGTGTGATTTACTTTCTCACAACGGGCTGCATCTGCGACGCGACGTGAGCTTGTATGTCTGCTGTTAAACCGGAAGTGTGGTCCAAATAATCTCCAGTAAACTCTCCAGTAAAAACAGGTGGATAAAAAGAAAATAAACAAAAATACAAAATAAAACAATTCACAGGAGGCAAGCAGTGATCACCCCACTACAATGTAGTTTCAAATGCACTGCTTTTTTTTAGAGTAAAACAAAACTAAAAAAGACCTGTGTGACATGTGTGATCTTGGCAGGTTTCTTCAGGAAATGTGACAATCTCAACAGGAAACAATGGTATTACGCCATATATTAACGCCTCGCGGTGCGAGGCGTTGTGTGCTTGTAGATCGGCTGTTTTCACTAGTTTGGTTCATTTTTTTTAAATGACAAAAACAAACGGTTTTGGACATACAAGGTTTCCACCCGACAACGACGATAATATGTTCTTCTTTCCATTTCCTGAAAAGTGAAGTATCTGGAGGTTTCCACCTTGAGAGCGACGGTAGATAACACCACAGCCACTTCCCTCTGTCTGAAGCCCCTCTGGGCCCTAGACTGCAGCACAACAACAACAACAACGCAACAGCAACAACTTGTGCTATAACCTGCAGCCTATTTCCCAGCGGACAGACACAGGGGCGTCACACCAAATTCTGGGCCCTGGGTACAAGGATTCACTGCGGGCCCCCCATGAATGTTTAAACTATTGAAAAATAGCAGATATACAAGCTCACAGCGCGGCACCGAGTGCCGCGCTGCGAGCTTGTAGATCTGCTATTTTTGAAAAATTGTGAAAAAAGTGTGCAAGAAACCCATGTTTCCATGTCAGTGATGCTCAAACCTTTTCATGTGAAGGACCCCCCCAAAAAAATGATATGAATTTGGCCACGGACCCCCCATCTTAAAATATTTAGTTCCAGGGACCCTCCCCGGAAGCAAAATTTTAGTTACAAATGTCCGCTTAAAAAATACATATTCAAAGATTTGCACACATTTTCACGACTTTTCGAAAAATAGCAGATCTACAAGCTCGCAGCGCGGCACTCGGTGCTTGTATATCTGCTATTTTTCAATAGCTAAAGTTACTATAGGGCCCCTCCACCTTGGGCCCAGTAACTCAGTCCCACTTTCCTACCCCTTGTGACGCCCCTGCCAGGCAGGCACTGAGCTCCACTGAACCCAGCCAATCTTTGAAATTTGGAGCAGCTGTCTGTTCCCTTATACCAAACCCTTCTCTCGTGAAACAGAAACCTTTAGGTAAAGTCAAACGGTCAGTTCTGTCTGGCGAGACCAACCTCGGGGGCCGGTGGTGGTGGCGCGTATGCACTCGCTGCCCGTGTTCCTGCAGAAATGAACAGAGTTATACTGTTAGCCCAGGGGTCTTCAACGTTTTCAAGGCCAAGGACCCCTTAGCTGAGAGAGAGATGAAGCAGGGACCCCCACAACCTGTTCAGAGATTCCATATAGTTTCATTGTTTGACAGCACAATCATCAGTGTATTTTGAGATTCATGTCAATTTGTGTTTTCAGATATTTAACCACTTGAACCGTCAATACTTTCACTCTGTACTTAGTCTGCTCTTTTTCCCCTCTACAAAGCTCTTTGCCAAAAATAGATCTGCTATTTTTCTGGCTAAAGTTCTCTGAATATGGACACTAGGATTCAAGTGGTTAATATAAAAAAGGAGAAAAAAACTTTGTTCTATCACTCAAAGATTTGGAGGACCCCCTGTAGTAACTCTGAGGACCCCCTAGGGGTCCCGGACCCCCTGTTGAAGACGCTTGCTGTAGCGAGAGCCTTACTTCTATAGGACAAGCTGCACAGGCACAAACCTATAGGCTTGTGAGGTTATCACTGCAGTTTTGCACACGCTGCAGCATCAGTCCATACTGCGTTTGTTTGCGAAGCATGCTGCAGTTGATTGGTAGTAGATGTGCAGTGTGTGCAGTTAATGGTTGTATTCTGAACATGCCGTACTCATACGTCCCTTTCAATTCCATTCTATTCAAACAAAGGGGTCGAGCTTGATCCTTATAATGTATGCTCCGTTGTATGATGGAGTTGGGCGCCAAAAATACCCGATCTACAAGCTCACAATGCGTCACATGTGAGCTTGTAGACCAGTGGTTCTCAGCCTTTTCAGGCCGCGACCCCAAAATGACCATATTTTAACTGGGGACCCCGCCAGCCGCCACCCTACGAGCACTAAGAGTTACATTTTGTATAACACACTTTTTTTGTGAAAATAGCAGATCTACTTGTTCACAACGCCTTGCTTTGCGAGGCATTGTGAACATGTAGATCTGCTATATTCACAGTTTCCGCCTCTAATATTTGACAATTTGGCCACCATTTTAGAGGTATTAAAAAGTCCTTAAAGTGTCACTTTTAGAAATGTGCAGATACCCTCTATATACTCTTAAACCTTATGCTGGTTTGTTTACTGCTGAGTCAGAAAACAATGTTGCACATTACGTTAATCATCTGGGGACCCCCTCAAAATAATTTGGGGACCCCCGGCCCTGGGGGTCCCGACCCACTGTAGATGGTCTATTTTTGGTTTCCGGACGGCAGACGCCATATAAATTAGGCCTAGGTGTGCCAGGATGGAGAGCCTCCCGGGCGCCATAGACCTTCTCACAGGTGCTGCCACTCAGTCATCATCAGTCCGTTTAGTAGCTGCCTAGAAACAGAGTAGACAGATGAGAATGGCAGGTAACAAATAAGGGGCTGGTAACAGAGTAGGCCGTGGCAGTTGGAGCGGTAATTGATCCCCGCCAGGCTTTCTGTAGCTGTGCAGGGGTGTCGCACCAAATTCCGTGCCCTGGGTGCAAAGGGTTCACTCACATTTTTGTGCTTTAACTGTTGAAAAATGGCAGATATACAAGCTCACAGTGCAGCACCGATCTGCTATTTTTCAATAGCTAAAGTATAACATAATTGAGGCCCCTCCACCTTGGGCCCCTGGTAACTCAGTCCCACTCCCCCCCCCCCCCCCCCCCCCCACCCCCCTTGTGACACCCCCCCTGGGGCTAGTTCCAGCCAACGCTGGTGTACCTGAACACACGGACTGCACGCACACACGCACACACCATACTTCAGAGTGGCGTTCAGAGGCCCTGTAGAGCCAATTACACACCCTGCTTTAATCTTCTAAGCAGGCTGGAAGGCAGGCAGGGAGAAGAGGGGAGGGGAGGGGAGGTGAGAGAGTGGATGGATGGAAGTACTGCGAAGAGAGGAAGAGAGTGGAGCAGTACAAAACAACAAAGGGGGCTACAATAGAGGAGTGAATAGGTGGTAAGAGGGAAGCAGGCAAGTGAAGGAGAGGGGCAGAGGGCAGTTCAAAGTATCCTCAAGCCCAGGGGCGGGCAATTATTTTTTCCTTGGGGCGACAGAAAATATTGTGGGGGGCCGGGCCAAAAGGCAGTGCTGCTCCCCGCGAGATGTGCACCCCGCAAACTAAACACACGGCTTTACCTCCGATTTCAGTAAATAAATACTTAGCGGTCCAATTTTTGTTGAAAACCCGTCATTCGGCATCGACTTTTCTTTTTTGAGCCGCTTTAGCCATTTTTGATAAGGTAAGGCAGGTCGTCTTGACTTTTTTTTACTTTGTTTATTTGATTTTCAAATGAAGCATTTAAGGCAACGAAGTGGTACAATAATAAGAAGGTCGTCTTGACTTGTGTGACCAGTCTGACCACCTGCTTGTTATTGAGACGACGATCCAATAATCACACACACACACACATGCTGATGTACGCATTGCGTCCATTGTGACTCAGCGTGACTGAGGGGCAGTCATTTCGGAAGGCAGGGTTTTTCACTACTGCTAATATGATTTTTTTTTATTTTTTTTCTAAAATGAAAAAAGCCACAAATGCATCTCAAAATATCTAGGCTACATTTCACTTAAACGCCAGAGCTTAACTCTGCATGTAAATAAGACTTTTTTTTTTATTAATCTGAGAGATCGTCAGGTCATTTGCAGGTTAGACATTTATTTAGAACTTGAATATCTCAAAAGTAGTATTTCAGCATGGCATCATTCTATAAGCCATATCTTCAAAACTATTGGGTCAATCTCCACAACCAATATATAATTTTGTAGCTATGATCCCCAGCTTGACAGACGTCTGTTAGCTGTAGTCCTTCATTTTTATGTGTCATAATCTGTCCTGTCACTTCTCTTTGTCTCTCTTCCCCTCTCTCTCTCTCTAGACACACACATATGCACGCACGCACACGCACACACACACACACACACACACACACACACACACACACACACACACACACACACACACACACAAACCGCTGTCCTCTCGGTGACTCTGCGAGTGAGTCACGGCTGGAATATGAAGTCCGTATGACAGCCTGTGAAAAGTCCCTTTAAATAAACCCGAAACGTTTAAACATCAAAAAGCTGTTGGGAACTGAACTGCACTCGACACCACGGCTTTGCATTCCTGCTTGTTCAATCAAATAAGGCTCATTCGCTGCCAAAACTGTGTGCTGCAGCCTCCCTGTAAACTCTTTTACAACACATTACAGCGAATTATCCCCAGCATTAACCTTAAATCAGCATATTTTACTGCTCGGCGCGCTTTTACAGAAATTGCCCCATAAATTCGATGTCTCTTAACTGTCAGACAGGATGTACAGTACACAGCGTAGCCTTGTTTTAGACGTTCTCTTTGCTTCCATTGGCAGGAACATGTTTTAATATACAGTATATCGTCGTTGTCGGGTGGAAACCTTGTATGTCCAAAACCGTTCGTTTTTATCATTTTAAAAAATGAACTAAACTAGTGAAAACAGACGATCTACAAGCACACAATGCCTCGCGCCGCGAGGCGTTGTGTGCTTGTAGATCGGCTGTTTTCACTACTTTTGTGTGACAGCCTTGTCTGATGAAGCAGGGCTTTGTTTTGCGAAAAAACTTACACGTTTGAAACGTGGAGATACGAGGTTTCTGCCCGACAGTGACGATACTGTATGTACACCTGAAGAACTCAAATATCAGCAGTTATTCAGTCTGGTTAGTTTTCCATGTTTTAGTTTAGCCTCTTTCAACATACAGACGATAATGGTCAAAGGTTTTCAAACGTTGTTGAGAATTGTAGATAATGCTATTTTTGATAAGGTTTTACTAGTGCTTAAGTGGTTAATATGAGGTTGTGACTGTGCTATAGTACAGCACAGCAGTGTCGAGGTTTATGTGGTTAATGTTATGCGGAAAATAGTCGATCAACAAGCATTATGAACTTTGGAGATGAGCTATTGTCGCCGTGCAACACTTCTGTAATAGCACAGTCACAACCTCATATTAACCACCTAGTAAAACTTTATAAAAAATAGCATTATCTGCTTGAAAACCGAGAGAGGCCGAGAGAGGGCAAGATCATTTAGCAACCTCCAACCGGGTTGCAACCTGGTCGGTAGTTTTCAGCGACCGGGTCGCAAAATCTACCGACCGGGTCTCTAAATCACCGACCGGGTCGCTAAATCGACCGACCGGGTCGCTAAATCGACCGACCGGGTCGCTTATCCACCGACCGGGCTGCTAACCCTTACCCAAACCCAAACCCTAACCCTAACCCTCACCCTAACGCCCTAAGCCTAACCCTAAATCACAGACCGGGTCACTAACGCTAAATCTACCGACCGGGTCACTAAATCACCGACCGGGTCGCTAAATCTACCGACCGGGTCGCTAAATCCACCGACCGGGCCAGGTCGGTGATTTTGCTGCCTGTTTGGTAGATTTAGCGACCCGGTTGGTAGATTTAGCGACCCGGTCGGTAGATTTAGCGACCGGTCGGTGAAAACTACCGACCAGGTTGCGACCAGGTTGGAGGTCGCTAAATGATCTCGCTCCTACTGGAATTCTGGGCATGCCATAACATTCTACGAAAATAGGTATGTTTCACATCTTTGAGGGCATATGTGGGACAGAGTTCTGTTCTAGTCTGGCTACCCACGTCCTTAATCCACACTTTGTCCCAGTGCTGGTAGAAAAACATTACCCATGCAGTTCAAGAGAGTGCACGCATATCCAAGTTAAAACTTTACAGGTGCAGGGGAAAAAAGGAATACTCGAGACAAAGGATATCTATTATCTACACACTGTTTTTGAATTCACTCCTTATTCAGTACAATGAGAATACATGCATATCGTCACTGTCGGACAGAAATCTCGTATCTCCAAGTTTCAAAAGTGTACTTTCTTTCGTGAAGTAAAGCCTTGCTTCATCGTACAAGACTGTCGCACAAAACTAGTGAAAATTGTATATCTACAAGCACACAGTGCTATTTTCACTATTTTAAATCATTTTTAAAATGTTAAATACAAAAGGAACGGTTTTGGACATACAGGGTTTCCACCCGACAATAACAATATGTATATTAAAGTTTTACCGGTGCAGGGGAAAAAAGAAATACTTAAGACAAAAGATATCCGCACACTGTTTTTATACTCTCCCAGAGTGAATTTCATCCAGTACAATGAGAATCCATGCATATCCAAATTAAATTTTTTACAGGTGCAGGGCAAAAAAAAAAGAAGACAAACAATATTCTCACACTGTTTTTGACTCTCCCAGAGTGAATTCTATTCAGTACAACGTTTCATCTGAAATGCTCCCGAAGTGCATTTTATAGCCAAAACGGCCTTCGTCAGGTACATGATGTACCATTTCGGTGGAAATGTTGCAGTGAATACAATTCACTTGGAGAGAATCAGAAACAGTGTGTTGGAACTTCCTGTCTATTCTCAAGAAACCATTACCCAACCTGTGTATAGTGAGAGAAACATGGAGGATTGTTGGGATTTGTAGGGGAGACTCGGTGTTCAGGGTTAAAGTACATGTCTTGTCCACTCAGGGGCGTCACAAGGAGGGGGGGAGTGGGACTGAGTTACCAGGGCCCAAGGTGGGAGAGGCCTTAATTATTTTATACTTTAGTTATTGAAAAATAGCAGATCTACAAGCCCACTTGGGTTACTAACCCTAACCCTGGTTCCGCCTTTTTTATGTTGAATTTGCTAAAACATCATTTTTGGAGAAGGGTTAGGGTTAAAAACATGTAAAAACATGTCCAGTCTCTACCCACTAAACAATTTGAACTAGAAGTCTAAGTTTATACGTATAAAAAATGGTCTACCAGAGGTATAGATATGCAAGTTTTTTAGACGTCTAAACTTAGACTAGACGTCTAATATACGTCTAAGTTTATACCTGGGTCTAAATTTAGACGTCTAATAGACGTCTATATTTAGACCTTAACGGCCGGACGTCTATTAGAAGTCTAAATTTAGACCCAGGTATAAACTTAGACGTCTATTAGACGTATATTAGACGTCTATTAGACGTATATTAGACGTCTAGTCTAAGTTTAGACGTCTAAAAAACTTGCATATCTATACCTCTGGTAGACCATTTTTATACGTATAAACTTAGACGTCTAGTATAAGTTTAGACGTATATTAGACGTCTAACATACCTCAAAATGTTTACTGGGTATATACTGCACCTGAGACATTCATTTTGACTGAAATACACAGAATATCAATACAAAGCAAAAGAAAAACACATTATTTCAATGGTAGTGGATGGAGAGAAAGTATTTTTGTACAACCAAGTCACAGCAACCACGGGCGGGATATGACAAAGGGTCAATTGGCCACTCTCAATTCAAAATGGGACGGGAAAAAAAAGGATTTCAAAGGGAAAAAAAGGATTTCAGGAAGCCAATCATCATCATAGGCGGTGGCATTTCCTTTTTCTTGTGTGTAACGAGGGAGGATGGTGAACAGGCGTGTCTCTCAGGGCAGAAAGGAAGGGAGATGTTTGGCTAAATTTGGTTAGAACAAGTCAGGGCACTGATGCCATTTATTCCGGATGGGGACCCGGATGGGGAGAGATGCAATTCTTTTGTCGAAATACAACAAAATTCATTTTGAGGGTGAACTACTCCTTTAACTCAGTCGGTGCCATATTTAAAGTGGGATGACCTCTTATATTGCCGGTTCGCCAACAAAGGGTTAAAAAAATAGTGTGCACGCTGGTGCACACATTCGTGCACAGATCATGCACTATGCATGTGCATGCTTTTCACAGCTTTCAAACAAAAAAATCCGCTTGGAAATCCGTTCAGGCATTCAGGAGAAAGGAGCCCTTATGTTTTCTTCAAATGTAAACAAACATGGCTGCCATGTTTGAAAGATGGGGTTGGTATGGGGGTTAAACATGCAATTTCGCGATCGCGATCATGCCTAGTACACTGTTGGAGGTCCAACATTTTTTTTTTCAAAAAAAATGTTTTCAAAAATTTTTTTTTTTTTTTTTATTATTTTAAAAAAAAAGACGTTCAGAAGACGTCTGGCAGGGAGGTCCATAGTGAAAAAGACGTTTTAAAGACGTTTTTATCATAGAAACATATTTTTTGGCAGGGTATGAGTTAAAGAAGGTATACTGTGCTTTGTATTGCAGATTGAAAGTTCCGTGAACTTACTGGAATAAGGCCATCGTAGATATCCGTGTGAAAACCTCTCCTCAGAATGAGTTGTTGTTGTTGTGGTTGTTGTTGTTGAACTGCAAATCCACTAATTGAGCTCTTGGTTTTAAAGGAGGGAGAGATGCTCTCTTCCTGTTTAGCTCCCTCCCTCTCTCTCTCTCTCTCTCTCTCTCTCTCTCTCTCTCTCTCTCTCTCTTCCTCTCCCCTGGGCTTTAATCGGATCAAACTGGTCCTGTCGGATAAGATTGCTAATTAATCAAGGGAGGAACCAGTCTCTTTCCTCTGAAAGACATGAGACAGACATAGAGAGAGAGAGAGGAGGCTGCTGTGATGTTGGTGGAGTCACTTCCTTCCTTCTCCAGTGTGCGTCCTGTGTCTGTCTAGTCTACAGAGGGCTGGTGTTGCCTGTGGATAGAACCAAACATTAAACTGTAACTAAATCCTTTTCATGTAACCCTGGGCAAGAATTCTCATTCAAGCTTCTTATTATGCCAACAAAAAAGATACATTCTGTTTTTGTGTGCGGTGCCGGTGGTGTCATAAAAATGTAATCGTGTGAATCCGTGGGCGTGGCAATGATGTGGCGCTCAGAATTCACCTGGCCAGCCTGTGACGTTAGTCGTCTATCAGATTCAGCATCACTGTCCCGTCAGAGGTTTGCTAGTCTCGCCTAGACAGACACAAAGTGATATATAGCACTGTTTCCCAAACAGTGGGTCAGGACCCATTTGTGGGTCACGGACCAAGTCGTGTAAAACATTTTTTTTTCATGTCTCTGTCTGGCCAAAACCTTTTAACTCAATTTTGAGGTTTTAGATTTTTTGGCATAAATCAGGGCTATTGAACACCGCTGGCAAGTGAAGTTGGCTCACTGTGTGTGTCTGTTTAGTTCAGCTCAGCACACTATACTGTACCAGTTGTTCTGCTACACTGAGCTAGCTAACAGCTGCTGGACACACACACACACGCACGCACGCACGCACGCACGCACGCACGCACGCACACACACACACACACACAGTAAGTAAGCACACACAAACATGCCATAAATGTTAGCGCGCTCAACATTTATACTCTCTGGGTGGTTGAGAAACACAGAGAACATACAATCATGTCAACACGCAGCGCACACACGTGTTTGGCGTGCATACAAGTGAGTACAGACATGAACACATAATTACGCCAAAGCTCACGCAAACCTGTAGCATGTACCGCTCGCTCTCTCTCTCTCTTTCTCTCCCTCTCTCTCTCTCTCACACACACACACACATAGGGCTGTCACGATTATGACATTTTACATGACGATTAATTGTCCCTCAAATAATTGCGATTAACGATTTAATTGTGTTTTTGTCGTTGACAATTGCATTTCCGTTTGGCTTTTAGACATTGAAGTTGCACATGACAGATATGACAGACACATAACCTAAATAGCCTATATACAAAGAAATGACTGACATATTTGAAAACGTTATACTTGACGGCGGAAATAGCCGATCTGCAAGCTCACAACACGTCGCATTGCGAGTGTGTGTGGCCTACACACATACCCACAGGTCACACACACACACACATGCACGCACGCACACATGCGCGCGCGCACACCTACACACACACACACACACGCACGCACGCACGCACGCACACACACACGCGCTGAACTCGTGAGCAATCCATCTTGTGTGAGTGGCTGGGAGCACTGGGGGGTCGAGGCCAAACGTCACATGGAGTTCGTCCACATTGTGCTAACAATGTGTTTGTAGTGCATGTGGGCTCTCAGCACGCAGTATGATTCATATGCCAGTGCAGCATACAATACATATGTATTATTACTCACACACCGCTCTCTCCTTTCCTCCTCCCCTCACCCTCACCCTCCTCCTATCCATTAAGATTACGCAAATGCCCTCTGAATCAGTAGTTCTCACCCTTTTAGCGATTAAAAAAAATTGTCGTTGTCGGGTGGAAACCTTGCTCGTTAGTCCAAAACCGTTTGTTTTGTGTTTATCATTTTAAAACTGATTTAAAATAGTGAAAATAGCCGATCTACAAGCACACAACGCCTCGCGGTGCGAGGCGTTGTGTGCTTGTAGATCTGCTGTTTTCACTACCTTTGTGCGACGGCCTTGTATGATGAAGCAGGGCTTTGCTTTGTGAAAAATCATACAAATTTGAAACTTGGAGATACAAGGTTTCTGCCCGACACTTACACGATATTATGTTTAAAAATGGCAAATGCACAAGCTCACTTTCGTGCTGCGCTGTGAGCTTGTACATCTGCTATCTGCTTCTTTTTGGGGCGAGGGGGGCTTTTCTGCCTTTATTGATAGTATACAGAGAAGACAGACAGGTGAGAGAGACGAGGAGTGACATTCAGGTCATCACGATCGGGACTTGAACCCGCAACACGCTGTCAGCATCAGAGCCTATGTGGTAGGCCTGTGCAAAAGGCTCAAGTAGTGATGCAAAGTCAAAGTGACCTCATCATTAGTCACTCACCAACTAGCACCAGGTGTGTTTAATTGATAGATGTCAGCACAGGTGTTGTGTAATTTGTTCAGAGCTCAGTCAGTTCATGTTTGGATCTCAGTGAGTGACCACAAGTGAGTAATGATTTATGTTTATGATGTTTATTTAGGTTTTTTGAATATATTCCACTACAGTTGACATGTTTATTATAAATGGCCGATGTGTTACTGTTAATGGGGAAGATGGCTGAATACTAATTGTTTGTACCGGTATGTTATTCCCTGTAGAACCACACACCCACCTGTAATTGTGCCTGTGCATGTATTAGTAAAAACCTCAAAAGACATTATGACTCCCGTGTTGTGACTGACACCCCATCTAGTTGGCTTCATAGCCTGAATCAATCCTTCACTACAAGGCCTATGCGTCTGGACTGCTATTTTTGAAAAACCAACGCAAAAATCTAAAACGACACGGATGCTTTCTCGGTTTTAATGACCTGTGTTCTTTCTGCTTCTCTCCCTCCCTTCATCCTGCTCTCTCTCTCTCTCTCTCCCTCTCCCTCTCCCTCTCTCTCTCTCTCTCTCTCTCTCTCTCTCTCTCTCTCTCTCTCCCCAGCAACAGGAGCAGGACCCCACTAACCTCTACATCTCCAACCTGCCGTGCTCCATGGACGAGCAGGAGCTGGAAAACATGCTGAAACCCTTTGGTCACGTGATCTCCACACGGATACTGAGAGACGCCAACGGAGTCAGCAGAGGGGTCGGCTTCGCCAGGTAAAACACCAGTGATTGATTATGAAAGGAATTGATTACAGTAAAGCCATAAATATCCCATACAGTATTTGAGAGCTGAAGAATACATGTCAGACAAGAGGGCACAGTGGCGCAGAAGGTAGAGCTGCCACCTCACAGCTAGAAGGTCCTGGGTTCGATTCCTGCCAGGGGACGCTGTGGGTGCTGGGGGTGTGTTTTCTCCTCCGCGTCATCAGTGCCCACACCCCAGGTGGAGTTGGCGGAAGGGCCTTTCTTTGTGGAGTTTGCATGTTCTCCCTGTGTCTCCTAGGGTAGGTAGGTACCCTCACTAAAAACATGCAGTAATCCCGGTCTCTATACTGCCTCCCCCTGGCCAGATGGAGGGAAAAGGAACTGGTTGTTATATCCTTCCACACGCTACGTCCAGCCATGCAGGGAATCTCCCCACTGTCAGGTGAAAAGAAGCGGCTTGGACTCTTCATGCACTGAAGGAAGCATGAGGTCAGAGGGAGTGCAGGGCCCAGCATTACATTAGATAGTTGACATCGGGTGAACAAAATGGGTTTCAAAAATGATACTCCAGTGACATATCGCTTAGTACAAGTGTGCACCGTGCACTAATGAACCACCACGATGGCTCAGTTAACCCATTTGTAGCCGATCCCGAGAATACTCGTGAAAAATACTCGAGTATTTAGAGTGCCGATCCCGAGAATACTTGCGAAATATACTGTACAGTAAAGCTGGCAAGCTTACCGTACTGTCCGTTGGAAAGTCCTGGCACGGATGGACTCGTCGATTCATCATCATCGCGCATCCACGTGCACACAATAGTGATTCCTTAACATGGAAGCCGACGGTCTATCTCATCTTTGATGTCCATTTTCTCCAAAAAACACTTTTGAAGCCAAGGATGGCATTGGATTCTCGCTAAAATAGCACAAGCTGAAAGGCAACGATCCGCCATTACTGCACCCACATGGGACGATGATCACTTAGTAAATGACGTCAAGAAGGAATTGTTTGCGCAATCGACTTCCGGCCTTCAAAATAAGAGACTGGCCGCGGACGGAGCCTGCGAGAGGCAGCCTGTACATTTTAACCTGTTCATGTCTGGAGCACGAAATGAGTTAAACAGATTATTTTACTGTGGTGTGCTACATCAATCTTACCATAGGTGGCAGTCAGTGTGTGACCTTCAAGTGTTTGAAAGTCAATTTAGAACGCGAGTGAGTGACAGCTTATCAGGCTCCATGTGAACCCATCAGCCTCTCCAAACAAACACACAATTGCTGGCGAATACCGTTTGTCCACAAACACACGCACGAGCGCACACACACACACACACACACACACACACACACACACACGCAACATAAATGTGACACCATGTACCTGCACATAGTACGGGAACGCTCTATTTACCTAAACATGCATGCACGCGCACGTGCACACATACACTCCCCTCACTCTCGTATTGTGTTTTTCTTTTCCACATGGGCAAGCTTTTCCCTTTAGTTATTTAAACCACCAAAGTCACAAAGTCCCATGTCCTTGTCCTCTTAACACAGCCACCGGGCTCTCAGCACGCACGCGCGCACGCACACACACGCACACACACGCGCACACACACACACACACACACACACACGCACACACACACACACACACACACACACACACACACACACACACACACACACACACACACACACACACACACACACACACACACACACAGCAAGCAGAGCACAGCTACCAGCCTGCTGCAGACCACCTGTTCAGCAGAGAGACATGATGGAGTTCTAGACAAGAGGAAATAAACGACAGAGAGAGAGAGAGAGGGAGAGGGAGAGGGAGAGAGAGAGAGAGAGAGAGAGAGAGAGAGAGAGAGGGGGAGAGAGATGGATAGATGGCAGGGGAGTGAGAGGCAGCAGTGTGAAACAATACACAGAGAAGAGAACTAAGCTAATCATAGAAGTTATGAGAGAGAGAGAGAGAGAGAGAGTGAAAGAGAGAGTGAAAGAGAGAGAATATGGGGAAATGAGTCAATGAGACAGGAGGTGGAAAGATGGACGCAGAGAGTGGAGAAAGACAATGTTATGATGGAACAAATGAATATTGAAGTGTGCGTGCGTGCGTCACGGTGCGTGCGTGCGTGCGTCACGGTGCGTGCGTGCGTGCGTGCGTGCGTGCGTGCGTGCGTGCGTCTTTACTGTACGTACCGATGACAGGAAAAGAGAAACAGACAGATAGTGAAGCAGACACAGTAGGACATGGACACGACAGATATTGAGACAGACAATAGGACAGTGGGACACTGAGACAGACAGACATGCATATAATAGGACAGTGAGACACTTCAGCGCGACATGGCGCCAATTCTCGACAGTGATGTATATCGGACCACTTACCCATATATGGAGACCCCTGGTACCCATATAATTATGGAGATCCATGTACTGTATTGTGGTACATCCCTTTTATGCCCATTAATGGAGATCCCTGTCTAAACTAGCCACACAGATATGGGCTGTCTTTCTCCATACAGTATGTGGGCATTCCCATATGACGTCCTGTTAGATATGGACTTAATATTGATGACATCAGGGATCTCCATATGGGCATAAAAGGGATTCTGTTTGAGTGGTTCCCATGACATCACAACAACATACAATCCCTTTTATGCCCATACATGGAGATCCCTATCTGAACCAGCCATACAGATATGGGCCATGTCTTGTTGGCCAGAAATATATATATATCGATGACATCAGGGTACTTCATATATGGGCATAAAAGGGATTCTGGGGAATACCCATATATGGACTTTTACATAGATTTACATTTACATGGACCTACATACAGACAGATACGTGGGCAAGATGTTCCGGTTTTCATAGAAACTGCGGTCGCAACAAATACAGTGCGACAGACCGACAGACAGACATGCAGACAGTACGGGACAGTGAGACAGATCGTACAGACAGCTGCTGAGGCTACGGGGGTATGGAAAGCCGTGAGGGACATTAGTCAGAGTAAACTGCGCTAAGTGTTTGTGGGCCGATCCATTACTGTTATCAGAGGCCATTATTCCACAGCCAGCACTAATCACTGCAGACAGCACCACCTGATCCCATTAACAACAGCATGCACACAACACACCCACTCTACACTGGATGACTAGAGATAACTGGATGACTGACTGGCTGCATAGATCAGTGGTTCTCAACCTTTTCAGGCCGCGGCCCCCCAAATATTTTAACTGGGGACCCCCCCTCCCTGATGAGCATTAAAGTTGAGGCATTACATTTTGTATAACAGGGTTCTATTGTGAAAATAGCCGATCTACATGCTCACGTCGCCTCGCAATCGGCTATTTCCACAATTTCTGCCTCTAATATTTGACAATTTGGTCAACGTTTCATTTGTCATTTCAGAGGTATTAAAAAGTCCTTAAATTGTCGCTTTAGAAATGTGCTAATACTGTACCCTCTATATACTTAATTAAACTTTATGTTGGTTTGTTAAACTGTTGAGTGAGGAAAACAATGTTGCACATGGGTTAGGGTTAGGGTTAGTTAATCATCTGGGGACCCCCCCCCCCAAATAATTTGGGGACCCCCCCTGGGGTCCCACAGGTTGAGAACCACTGGCATAGATGACTGAATGGCTGCATAGATACGTGGATGACTGGATGACTGACTGGGGGTATAAGTTGGGTTGTTACACAGGACCAGACCAGATATACAGTAGTGTAGTATCCACGAGTTTCCAACGCCCCATAGTGCATTGCGCAGACGTCTGCACCGAGCTTCCGCCGCCGATTTACAAGCTCACAACGGGTTGCATCTGCGACGCGACGTGAGCTTGTATGTCTGCTGTTAAACCCGGAAGTTTGGTCCTGATAGTCTCCAGTAAACTCCCGGGGAAACTTGTGGATATAGTACTCTTACCCTTTAAAGGAGTAGTTCACCCCCAAATGACTTTTTTTCAATAATATTCTTTTACAAGACAAAAAAATTGATTATAGTAAATTTACCCTCATTGATCCGGATGGGGACCCAAATGCATTTGGGTCCCCAACCGGAATCAATGGGGGTAGATTTATTGTAATCAAAAGTAATCTTGGGGCTGAACTAGGGGTGGGCGATATGGAAAAATACAATATCAGGATATCTTCTCAAGCTGTATCACAATACACGTTATTATCACGATTCTTTTTCATGTTGGTTTTTATGGTTATTTTTTAGGTTACTTAACAGTACAACAACCAACTCTCTGGGTTCCTTTTGGGAGGTCTAAATTGACCCATACAAGTATGTAACTCTGACAGTATACAAATGAAACCAAATGGACCCGTACCCATTTGTATACTGTCAGAGTTAAGGGGAGACCATGACATTTTAATGTTTGAGAACTACTGATTTAAACCAAATTGCAGGTGTAAATGAATTCTGCAATGACTCTCTGTATTAACAATTCAACAAGGCTCCCTCATTGCATCACAATATATATACGATATCTCTGAACAGGCATATCGTGGAGACATATAGTCTAAACGATATTCATCGCCATATCGGCCACCCCTAGGGTGAACTACTCCTTTAACTACAACTACAACTAAAATCAAATCAAATCCGTCAGCAGTAAAAAAAAAAGATCACACCCAATGTGAAGTGAGCGGTGGTCGTGCTTGCATAACATCTTCAGACTAGGATTTGAGTCTAGCATGTACAGGCTATGCTACACACACACGTTTTGCTATGGCAAAACGCTGAGGAAAAAGGCTACAGACATACGACATGTGACATCACTATACAAACATGATGCTACGTACACACATTTTACTATGGCAAAACGCTGAGGAAAAAGGCTACAGACACACGCACAGCCACTCTATGGAGCGGTTTACTGCTGCTCAAAAATGCTCCTCTTTTCACATGTAAACGGTGTGTGTTGCTGCTGTCAGATGTGGAACAGAGTGAAACAAACAGATCAGATCTGGTCCCCCCCCCCCCCCCCCCCTCCCCTCCCCCCCGCTGTGGTGGTGATGATGATGATAGGCTGGGGAACTGTGCCAGTGTGTGGTTCTGTGTGTGTGTGTGTGTGTGTGTGTGTGTGTGTGTGTGTGTGTGTGTGTGTGTGTGTGTGTGTGTGTGTGTGTGTGTGTGTGTGTGTGTGTGTGTGTGTGTGTGTGTGTGTGTGTGTGTGTGTGTGTGTGTGTGTGTGTGTGTGTGTGTGTGCACTAACAAGGGCATTTATGGGTGTATATGAGCATGCTTGTTGCACATCATTTCAGTCTGTGTGTGTTTGTGTGTGTGTGTGTGTGCGTGTGCGTGTGTGTGTGTGTGTGCGTGTGTGTGTGTGCGTGTGCGTGTGTGTGCGTGTGCGTGTGTGTGCGTGCGTGGCAGCCATGTGGGCGGTTTAAGGACAGTCAGCGTGAAAAGAGATCAGTTAATTCACTCTGGCACATTGAGGCATGGAGAACTGACCCACATAACATAAGAACTATCACTGGAGGGAGAGAGAGAGGGAGAGGGAGAGAGAGAGAGAGAGAGAGAGAGAGAGAGAGAGAGAGAGAGCAACCAAAAGCAAATGTAATTTTACTTTGAACTGCACTCTAATTTAACACTGAGAAATTTACCTCATCTGCATCTTCATGAAGGCATTTCAATAGGCCAATAATTGCACTCAAAGAAAACGCATGCATTAACATTTCAATTAGAATCTTACATTTTACCAATAGCTTCATATAGGTAGGTAGGTAGGTACTTTATTGATCCCCGAGGGGAAATTCAAGTGTTACAGCAGCTCATAAAGACATCAATGAAACCACATGATGATAATAAATATCTAAAAGAAATGCATCTAAGCAAGTTAAAATGTTACTAAATAACTGACAAACCAAACCAAAACATTACTAATAGAGATCTGAAAAACTTGTATCCCACATCCCCCCTCCTAACTGGCCTGGTCAAGCCACCCAGACGAGGAGTTGTACAGTCTTATAGCTGTGGGCAGAAAAGATCTCCTATATCGTTCGTTTTTGCAACTTGGATGTAACAGTCTGTTGCTAAAGGAGCTTTCCTGCCCTCTCACAGCGTCATGTAGGGGGTTAGAGGAGTTGTCCATGATGGCCAGGAGTTTAGTCCTGATCCTGTTGTTGGCCACCTCCTCCACAGTATCCAAGGTGGTCCCGAGGACAGAACCCGCTTTCTTGATAAGCCTATTCAGCCTCTTACTGTCGCCCTCCTTGATACTTGATATGGAAGTGAGGTCTGGTGGGGTCCGCTCAGTAGTTTACCATGGCTCCTGCATGGGACGGTTGCAGTTGCTGAGTGCAGGGGCGTCACAAGGGGGGGAAAGTGGGACTGAGTTACTAGGGCTCAAAGTGGAAGGGGCCTTAATTATTTTATACTTTAGCTATTGAAAAATAGGTGCCGCGCTGCGAGCTTGTGGATCTGCTATTTTTTTTAAACGTCGTGAAAATGTGTGATAATCTTTGAATATATGTATGTAAGCAAACATTTGTAACTCAAATTTGCAGGTGAGCCAGGGTACCACAGCAGTAACAACACACAGAAATGGGAGGAATTAGTTGGCATAACCACTAAATTGGGGAGAAAAGGGGGTACAAAACATAACTTTTTTTGAAGAAAAAAAAAACTATACTACGGTAAAAACACAGGGCTAATAATAGTACACCATTATGTAAGCAACTGATGAAGCTAATAAAATGAACAGGTTGTGTCAGATGTATTTGCACCAATATGTACAAGCAGTGACAACACTGTTGACTACTGTCTGTGCTTGCACATGGTATCTGAATCTGTCTCTAGATAGAAAATATCCATCCATTATTTCCAACCGCAATCTTTTGTAAAAGCCAGGTGCATCACTCACCGAGTTGTAAAAAAAGAAGAAAAAAAAGGTTGAATGGGCGCTGACGTTCCAATGAACAAGGCTGAAGTTTGTCCCTCTGTTGCACCAGTTGTAGAGCACTAGAGGTTCGCGGCCCTTCGGGCCGCTCACATCTAGTCCACGCCCGCTTCTTTACTAAAAAACTTTTTTTTTCAAAAAAAAAAAAGTTTGTTGAAAAAAAAAAAGTAAAAAAAAAAAAAAAAAAAAAAGTTAAAAAAAAAATAAAAATAAAAAATAAAACTTTTTTTGGGGGGGGACTATTGTGGCGGAACTATTGTGGCGGAACTATTGTGGCGGAACTATTGTGGCGGAACTATTGTGGCGCAGCGCACGTTTCCGGTCGGACATATTTGACCGCCGGACGCACTTCCGGTTAAGAACTCCGTGTGCCACGTGATCAGTCCTAGTGTGTCCTGTGTGTGTGTGTGTGTGTGTGTGTGTGTGTGTGTGTGTGTGTGTGTGTGTGTGTGTGTGTGTGTGTGTGTGTGTGTGTGTGTGTGTGTGTGTGTGTGTGTGTGTGTGTGTTCTGGCTACGCCCCCCTCGGTTGAAATTGGATCCGCCGGTCCCATAGCTGGGAATACGAGCCAATGGACGGCGGTCACCATGGCAACGGGGGGCCAATGATAGAGTTATGGGCGGTATTCCTTACGTTCTAGCACCTACCTATGAGTTGAAGTCGATGTAAAGGGGGCGTGAATGGGCTTGGAAGTGGGATGCGGCTCTTAGAGGAATGTATATATAAGATAGAAATGGAGAAACATAGAAAAGAGAGAGAGAGAGGTGTGGAAATAGAGGGCAAACATAGAGGAAAGAGAACGGAGAGGAAGGGAGGGAGCCAGGGAGGAAAGATGAGAGACGGAGAAAAACGAGAGATGTCAAAGAAAAGAGGAGAGACAGTCCGGGAGGAAGATGGATGCCAGAGGACGAGATGAAATAGTTGAACTGTACTGTATGCTGGAGATGAGAGAGATACTGTAGGAGGAGAGATATAGCAGTGCTTCTCAACCTGTGGGTCGGGACCCCCTGGGTCCCCAGATGATGAACTTAATGTGCAATATTGTTTTCTCACTCAACAGTAAACCAACCAACATAACATGTACAGTAAGTGTATGGAGGGTACATGCACAATTCTAAAGTGACAATTTAAGGAATTTTTAATACCTCTAGAGGCAGAAATTGTGGAAATAGCCGATATACATGTAGATCGGCAGTTTTGGGGCTTTTATGCCTTTATTGATAGGGCAGAAGACTGACAGGAAATGGGGAGAGAGGTGGGGAGTGACACGCGGCAAAGGTCGTCGGGATTGGGAATCGAACCGGCGACACGCTGTCATGCGACACTGAGCCTATATGTGGGATTGCGCCTTGACCGGTAGGCCAGTGGGCACCCCCCACAGATCAGTATTTCAAACAATTCTACATAGACGTGTGTGTGTGTGTGTGTGTGTGTGTGTGTGTGTGTGTGTGTGTGTGTGTGTGTGTGTGTGTCGTGTGCGTGTGCGTGCGTGTGACCATTTAGAAAGAAGAAAAAAAAGATGATCAATGAACTTAAAACTGCATGTGTGCGTGTGCGCACACATGCGCACACGTGCGCACTGTATGACATTAAAGAACAGATCAGAGGCCCCCCTGCTGTTCAACTCATCAGCTCATCTAAGAGTCCGCCTCTCTCCACCAGCATATCGTCACTGTCGGGCAGAAACCTTGTATCTCCAAGTTTCAAATTTGTATGTTTTTCGCAAAGTAAATCCCCGCTTCATCACACAAGGCCGTCGCACAAAATTAGTGAAAACAGACAATCTACAAGCACACAACGCCTCGGTGCGAGGCGTTGTGTGCTTGTAGATCGGCTGTTTTCACTAGTTTAAATCGTTTTTAAAATGATAAATACAAAACGAACGGTTTTGGACATACAAGGTTTCCAGCCGACGATATACCGTCTTCATCTCTCTCTCTCTCTCTCTCTCTCTCTCTCTCTCTCTCTTCATATCAGCTGTAACACTATATCCACTAATTTCTCACCCTCGTATCTCATGCCATCTGCTCTCCGTCGTAATCCATGAGCTCTCTTGGTTTTTTCTCTCCCGTCCTCCTTCCCTCTCTCCCTGCGTCGTTCTCTACAGTTTCCCGAATAACCACTCCCTTCTTCAACCACTCTTCATTAGGGCTGCGAATCTTTGGGTATCCCACGATTCGATTCAGAATCGATTCTTGGGGTCACGATTCACGATTCTTTCAAATCCAAACGATTCAAATTCAGAAACGATTATTTTCCGATTTAAAAACGATTCTCGATTCTAAACTATTCTCTATTCATAGGATATCAGGATCTACTCCAGTCTGCTGGCATGAAAGCAGAGTACATTTACGTGGCTTTTACAATTGTAAAGGTTTTATCAACTTATTGCAATAATGTAAACACACAAAGGTAAATCCAAGACAACATGTCTGATTTATTCATGCTTGCACACATTCTTTTAACTTGTATTTTTTTTTTTTTGGAAAATGAGAATCGATTCTGAATCTTACCATGTTAGAAACCCAATTCGAATTCAAATTGATTTTTTCCTGCACCCCTACTCTCCATCCTTTTCTCTCTCCTTTTCACCTCTTTCGCACTCTCTTTCGTCTTTCTTTTTTTAGTATTTTTTTTTGGGGGGGGGGGGCTTTTATGCCTTTATTGATAGGACAGTAGACTGACTGGAAATGGGGGGAGAGATGGGGGGTGAAACTCAGGAAAGGTTGTCGGGACCGGGACTCAAACCCGCGACACGCTGTCAGGCATCAGAGCCTGTGTGGCATGCACCTAGGACCGGTAGACCAGCAGGCACACCGTATCTCTGTCTCACTGTCTCTGTCCCTTTCTCTGTCTCTCTGTCTTTCTCTCTCTCTCTCGATTCTATTTCTCCCTCTCCATCCAGTTGAGCATCAGGGGTCTTCAACAGGGGGTCCGGGACCCCTAGGGGGTCCTCAGAGTTACTACAGGGGGTCCTCCAAATCTTTGAGTGATAGAAAGTTTTTCTCCTTTTTTATATTAACGACTTCAACCCTAATGTCCATATTCGGAGAACTTTAGCCAAAAATAGCTGATCTACAAGCTCACAACGCCTCGCAGCGCGAGGCGTTGTAGATCGGCTATTTTCGGCAAAGAGGTTTGGTGTAGAGGGGAAAAAAGAGCACACTAAGTACAGAGTGAAAGATCAAGTTTATTAAGTATGGATGGTTCAAGTGGTTAAATATCTGATAACACACATTGACATGAATCCAAAATACACTGACGATTGTTCTGTCAAACGATGAAACTATATGGAATCTATGAACAGGTTGTAGGGGTCCCTGCTTCAACTCTCTCTCGACAGGGTCCTTGGCCTAAATCAGGGCTACTCAACTTAGGAAGGCTCAGGGGCCACTCAGCAAAAGTCCAAAGGGCCGCAACCTAAAAATGATGGTCCTATTTTGGACGTTTACAATGATTTTGTAACAGGCTTCATGACAAGCTTAATAATTAAGTAAACACACAGAAAACAGCCACATTTCCATCTATATAAGCCAGGCCAAACCTCATGGAATGAAGACATTATCGAATTTGATCAAATTAGGCTTTATTCACAAAATGTGAAGTAAAAATTAACAGAACTGGTTCAATCGTTTTGTAACCGCCCCTGTGTCTGGGTATGCAAGGCTAGTGAACTTTGCCAATGTAAAGGTATGTTTTTTCATGCCAATAACGCTCCTTTTCATTAATAGGACGGATTTAAAATAAATAGACGTTTATACTTATTATTCAATCACTCAATCCCCAGCATCCCTATTCTTGGGGGACATTCACCAAAAATAGCCGATCTACAAGCTCACCACAAGATGCATTGGAGCTTGTAGATCGGCTAGTTTTGGTCAATCTCCTTCAATGAGCAGTTAGTTGTGTTTAAATTACAAAGCTCAAAGCATCAAACTGTTTTACAAGTACAGTACAACTGGCTGAGTTGAACTTTACTTGAGTTATTTTTCCATAAAACAACAACTCTTAACCAAAAATAGCCGATCTACAAGCTCACAATGCATCTTGTGGTGAGCTTGTAGATCGGCTATTTTTGGTGAATGTCCCCCAAGAATAGGGATGCTGGGGTTTGAGTGATCATTGAATAATAAGTATAAACGTCTATTTATTTTAAATCCGTCCTATTAATGAAAAGGAGCGTTATTGGCATGAGAAAACTTCCCCATTTGGGGTACAAGCATAGTTCCCTGGCTGCTACGATCTGTTGGAATGTGTGTGCACTGTATGTCGGTGCTGACTGGCGGAGCCGCGGAGGCAGAGACAAGCACAGACAAGGACTACGTCTTCACTAGCCTAAAACATGACGGTCGCAAGCGTTCATATCGCACAAGCACGACCGTCATGCGTCTCCACTCCAGTGAGCCCGACTGTGGTTGTCTGCTGCAAAATCTCCGCAGATTTGTCTGTCTGACCGTCTCGTTGTACAATAGATCTAGTGTAGCCGCCAGCATCTCCGCACTACTGTGTTCAGGCTGTGTTCTGTGCATTGACTGCAATCGCTTCCTGACTACGGAGTCCACCGAGGCTCAAACATCACCGCATTTTGCGTTGCGCGTTAACTTTGACAGGCTTAGAAAAATCATATTTTTATTGGTATTGCCATGACGGGCCGCACAGACGCCCGCGGGCCGCGGGTTGAGTAGCACTGGCCTAAATTAAGACTCTACATTGTACACTGTTCTTTCTTCCAGTTTGTGTCTGATTATTGTCTGGTGTTCATTCTGGAATCAAGCACTCTGTATTCTAAACAGAGGAAGGCGCTTCGCTCGGCAGAGCATTAATTCAGCGATGAGTTCACCTCACCCTCCCTTTCAACAGATACAAAGTGACACATGCTCTTGTAAAATTATCACTAACATGAAAGTAAAACCATTTTGGAAAAAAAAAAAAAAAACAGACACAATGTATCTATTTCAAGGCTTTTGCACGCCAACAGCTAATATTATAGTATTTCACCATTGCTCTTAATGAGGCAGGAGGCTTTTCTAAATAGAAGCACTAATCTAAAACCCAATCAAGTGCCAAAAAACGTATAATTATAACATAATCAAAATCAGACCCAATGCATTAACTAATCAGACCCAATGCATAAATAAAGGAAAACATAATCGTTCAGTCAGAAACTGTTCATTTGAGCTCAAGTTGATTTGATTTCAACCATAATCTCAGTCCTCTGTTAAACACATCGCCACCTGTCTCTAGTTTTAGATCTGTAAGCAAAAGAGTTCCCCTATGTTTTGTTATTATATGCTTATATTAGCCGTCACCAAGCGATTTGGCATAATGTTAGCTAACCATGGATGGAAGTTGTCATGTTGAGGGAAGGCCACACAATAACCATCACTTTTTCCCCATGGTTCACTCGCTCGCTCTCTGTGGGCTGTACACAGTAGTGTAAACCTGACAATTATGTTTGAAATTGTATGCTTTGTGAAAGCCTGGTGATTAAACCATAATTGACACTGGGGCACATAAGCTATGGTGGAACACTTTTTTTAGGTACTAATTGCTGTTCTTACCTGTACTGTAGCTTTGGCCTTGTGGTAGCTTTTCTGTTGTCCTCACAGAACGGCCTTGCGTTTTCTTCATGTGTTTTAAATGATGGTAATCATATACTCCATTGGGATGCATGTGTTTCTGGTCATACGTTCTGGTTGGAGTAGTTTTCATTTTGTAACGACTGAAGCCCTGGGGCCCTCAACCCCCCTGGGTGTACTGTATGCATTATACCACTGTTTCCCAAACGATGATTTTTCAGTAATTTCATGAAGAAATCAAAGAAAACCTCGAAGAAATTCCATAAATTAGAACACAAATGCTTAAGAAGTAGTGAAACTAGCCGATCTTTAAGCTCACAACGCGGCGCGAAGCGACGCGTTTTGAGCTTGTAGATCTTTTATTTTCCCAGGCAAACGTTTTAATTTCTATTTTGGGTCACAGGCTAAAAAGTTTGGGAACCACTGCATTAAACGTGTCTGTCCCCGACAGAGGTGCAATAGTGATTCAATGTTTGGGGCGGTTGCTTCTCTAGAGATGTCCTGCAAACGTCGCTCAACATCTAGGCCTACTATACAGGTCTATTGATATGCATATAGGCTTGTTTCTTTGTTAAAACATCCTGTTGTGACATTAAAGCGTTGGTGAGGTGTGAACTTGGGGCGGTTGGGATCAATGCATGTCCGTTTTGCGTGAGAGGCGAGACCCCGGCTCAGAAAAGATATGGGTCGTCAGGGGCGAGTTATGGGCAAACCGCGCCCATGGAAGCTTTTGATTGGCTGAACCGGAGCTAGGGAGCGCTCCTTTTTGTTCGCTTGGACCTAGCGGAGGTGCGACCACCTAGACCTAACCCTAACCCTAATCCTCCTAACCCTAACCTCAGTAAAACTATGCCTAAACCTAACCCTAACTCTAAACCTAACCACAGTAAAACTATGCCTAACCCTAACCCTAACCTCAGTAAAACTAACGCTGGTGAGTAACTACCTGCCGACGGGCGTGAAAACAAACGGCTCCGCCCAGAACTCATGTGCGATTCCAAATCAGGCGTCGGGGACTACGGCAACTCTGGTCTCGTAGGCTCTTTGTTTTCTTTGGTGCATAATGGTTGATGGCATGTTGGCCTGCACAATCACATTATTCTCTGTAAATGCCTGGAACTGCCTTAAGAGGGTAAGTTTTCAGTCTGTAAGGTTGAGAGAGCGGTCTGCCTTAAAACGATATTATCACTGCTTTTTCTATAAATAGAAGTATTCTGGTCCAGAGGGAAAAGAAAGGAAAAAAAACTCCCGCTCACTGACTTCAAATGGAATAAAAAAGCTCTGTCAGACCCTCATCAGGCAATCTTACAAAATATTACCTGATGAAGGTCTAACGCAGGGGTCTTCAACGTTTTCAGGCCAGGGACCGCTTAGCTGAGAGAGAGAGATGAAGCAGGGACCCCCACTACATATTGTATAACATTATGTTATGTTCATAGATTTCTTAGGGGAGAGTGTTTTCTGCTGGTGTTTCAGTCCGAGTGTATCAAAGGGTGTGTTCGGAAATGCGCACCGGTTCTGTTTAGGGTTAGGGTTAGTTTTAGGCATAGTTTTGCTGAGGTTAGGGTTAGGGTTGTGTTTAGGCATAGTTTTACTGAGGTTATAGGATTAGGGTTAGGTTTAGGCACTCACTACACTGAGCACACACCCGGTGCGCATTTCCAAACGCACCCTTTGATACACTCGGACTGAAACTCTCCCGATTTCTCCCGATTTCTTAGACTCTCCCGATTTCTTAGACTTGTTTGACAGCACTGTCATCATGGAGCAATGTGTATTTTCAGACATTTAACCACTTGAACCATCAAATACTTAGTCTGCTCTTCTTTTCCCTCTACAAACCTCTTCTGCGAGGCGTTGTGAGCTTGTAGATCTGCTATTTTTGGCTAATGTTCCACTCAGAATAGGGATGCTAGGGTTCAAATGGTTAATGTAAGATTTGGCGGCCCCCCTGTAGTAACTCTGAGGACCCCCTAGGGGTCCCGGACCCCCTGTTGAAGACCCCTGGTCTAACAGACCGGAATCTGATATCTGATATCTGATCTGGTATCATTGAGATTCGTTCATTGCTGCTTATAACGGGTCTATAGCTTGTGGGTTTATTAATGGAACTTTGTGGATTTTTGGCCAACATACTGTAAAAATGATTCCAGCATCCTATCTTCAATTGTCTATCTCTCTCTGTCCCTCTCTCTCACTCTGTGAGTCTTTCCCTTCACCTCGCTATTAGCTGTAACACTACACACCACGTTTTCAAAATATTCTCTCTCCCATCTTCATCGATCTGCTCTCCATCTAACTTAATCTTTCCCCTTTGATTGATCTCTATCTTCACTCCTCCTCCTCTCTCATCTCTCTCCTATCAGCATCAACTAGCTCAGTGGTTCTCAACCTTTTCAGGCCGCGACCTCCTGATCTACATGCTCACAATGCCTCGTAACCGTGAGGCTCGCAACCGTGAGGCGTTGTGAGCATGTAGATCTGCTATTTTCACAATGTCTGCCTCTAATATCTGACAGTTTGGACAATGTTTAATTTGTCATTTTAGAGGCATTAAAAAGTCCTTAAATTGTCACTTTAGAAATGTGCATATACCCTCTATAAACTTAAAGGAGCTATAGTTTTTCTTGAAAAACGGACACTAAAATAAAAATTATGTTTCAAAAATATTTTATAAAAAAGATTAAGCTTCATATATGTGTTTCTATTCAAAAATGACCACAAAAAGCATAAAATAATGATACAATAATCATTTTGGCCATTGTCAGGCTGACTTTGTTTATATCCCTCTTCTATTCTTTTAATAGAAACATAAGAAGCTTAATCTTTTTTATATATAAAAAAAAGACTATAGCTCCTTTAAAGTGTGTTGGTTGGTTTACTGTGTTGAGTGAGAAAACAATGTTTCGCATTTTCACAAAAAAAATGTTTAGGGACGCTAGAATAAAAATTATGTTTCGAAAATATTTTATAAAAAAAGCTTCATACATATATGAAGCTTAATCTTTTTTATAAAAAAAATATAGCTCCTTTAACACATGGGCTGCTAAGGTTTATAACATTTCTAGCTGTTGCTGCTGCCACCATTCACTTACGCTTTATTTTGAAGTGCCTCGGAAGCTTCGTGCGTGTGCACGTGGGTGTCCGCTGACGATTGAGGAAGATAATCCCTTTGTTTACAAAAGCTCGCGAAACTATAATCCAAAACGGGGCCGACCATCGCGGTAAAGTGTCGCCGTGAAAACAATCAGATCTCTCCTTCCCTGGCGCTCTATTCATCTGATTCAGAGATAAAGCCCTTCTTATGTTTCAAAGTAGAATGTGAAGCAATGTAAGCTGCTTCCGCCATTTTCTGCCTCTCTGTCTCATTGCTTGGTGCGGGGTTACGTAATGGACTCGGGTCATTCAGATGGCAGCCAGCAGCGTGTACAGTTAACCCTATGTTGACTCGTCTGTAAACGAGATAACTCCTTTTGGCACAGTGACATCTAGTGGCCTTATGTTTAGGGACGCTAAAATAAAAATAATGTTTCGAAAATATTTCATAAAAAAAAGCTTCATATATGTGTTTCTATTCAAAAATTACCACAAAAAGCGTAAAATAATGATAAAACCACTGAACTAACTAACTACCCACTCCCTCTCCTTCTTTCTCTCTCTCCCTCTTTCCCCTCCATCCATCTGGCACAGATTGGGAGGTAATAATAACCCTCATACTTTCATCATAACACTCACGTTTTTAGTGTCCTTTCTTCCAGTTGATGTCTATTTATTGACAGTCTGGTATTCATTCTTAAATCAGCTCAAATCAAGCACTTTGTATTCTAAACAGACGCAGGCGCTTCACTTGGCAGAACATTAATTCAGCGATGAGATCACCTCATCCTTCCCTTGCACAGATAAAAAGTGACACATGCTCTTGTGAAATTGTCACCGACATGAAAGTAAAGCTCATTTTGGTATGACAAAAAGAAAATTACAATAAACAAACAAACACGTGTTATCTATTTCAAGGCCTTTGCACACAAAAAGCAGCAAGAGCCGTTGGCCGCCGCGTCCACGTCCATGGACGCGGCCGTGGACGCGTCCATGGACGCGGCCGCGAAAAAAACGTCCGTGGACGCGAGGCCGCGTCCACGGACGCAAACGGCCGGCCGTCCCGGCCGTGGACGCGGCCGTGGACGCAGACGGCCGGGGACGCGGCCGTGGACGCGGCCGTGGACGAGGCCGCGGCCGTGGACGCAAACGGCCGGCCGTGGACGCAAACGGCCGGCCGTGGACGGGTCCATGGACGAGGCCGCGAAAAAAAGGCAGCGAAAAAGAAAAAAAAAGGTGGCTATTGTATGTATTTTTTGATGGAGATTTCAAATATGACCTTCTTTTTTGCATAGGACAACTCTAACCTGCATCAATTGGTATTTTATAATTGCCAATTGTACCCCATCCATCTAAAAAACAAATTGGATGTCTATTGTATGTATTTTTTGATGGAGAATTCAAATATTAATTTCTTTTTGGGATAGGACAACTCTAACCTGCATCAATTGGTATTTTATAATTGCCAATTGTACCCTATCCATCTCAAAAACAAATTGGATGTCTATTGTATGTATTTTTTGATGGGGAATTCAAATGTTACCTTCTTTTTTAGATATGACAACTCTAACCTAAATCAATTGGTGCATCAACCTACTTACTATCTATCTATCTATCTGTCTATCTATCTATCTATCTATCTATCTATCTATCTATCTATCTATCTATCTATCTATCTATCTATCTATACTTCACCTTTAGTCCAGAAGAGAGTTCAGCCTCAGGAACTTGCACACATGGAACTGTGTCATGACTGTGTCATGGAGCTAAAACAGAGCTATGTTAAATACTCACAATGACTCTGATGGACCAATCAGGGTGGTGGTGGGGGGAGGGATCAACAATAGACAGAAACTGGATAATGCTTTGTTAACTGTCCCACCTAAGTCCCTGCTAGTCTGAACAAACATCACCTTCCCTCTCATAACACTACTACTACTACATTTATATAAAGCTGCTCTTGCATTTGAATTCAAGTCTGACACAAGTTAAGGTTAACTTAGGTAGTATTTCATTTCGCTGGCTTTTAGGGTCTGTGTGAGTGTGTAGGCTCACAAATTATTATAATTGTCATTAAGTGACTCTGAGATCTATCCATCCATCCATCCATCCATCCATCCATCTATTTATTTATACTTACTGTTTACATTTTCTATAAATATTTATTTCTATATAAAACTCAGTTGTGTGGAGTTATTGTGTGCCCTTTCTTGTTGCTAAAGAGTCCATTTGTTCACTAGACATTAAGTCAAGGTTACTATTTTGAGTTGAAGCTAAGTGTTTTATTGCTTTGTGGTTTAACATGATTTAAAAGGCAAATTCATTGTTATGGTTACTTTAGAAGACTGCTTTTGCATTCATGAGTTAAGAGAGCCAAGCTAATTCAAAGAGTTAGGTTAAAGGAACACAAAACATGACCTAACTCACAGCTGCCATTGGACAGACAGTTACAACATACTCTTATCTTTCACAGAACAGACAATTATCATTTATTTTATCTATTTGAGACTATGTAGCTGCTCTAGGGGAAATAGAGCATTATATCAGCCTATTCAATTGATAATGACCAATGGGTGCCAGTTTCTAAGTAGTTAAAGCATATTAACATAACAATATATGTGGCCTAGACATGGATATTGCCCAATCAACTCGTAATCTACAGAAATGTCCACCACATCACACAGTATAAAACCTAGTAGGCTTAGTGGATTACCTATGTTAAATCATGTCAGGTTAGTTTGGTTCAAGGTTCAAGTATAATAATTTATGAGCCAAAAATGTGCACAAATGTACAATCACATCTAGGCTAGAATGATAACATAAAGTCCTGACTACTCCTTGTTATTGTGGTCCTAAATACTACAATGATTAGTTTGGATGCATTGCTTCTATCATGTCCAATTAAAAATAAATACATTACATATACAGAAATCTGCCTTCTCCTGTATTGTATTAGTGACATTCATTATAAATAGTAAAATAACAGGACAGAGCAAAAAAGGCCTCTGCAAAAAAGGCCTCTGCAACTAACCTAACCTAACACACACTATGTGTTAATGTTGATCAATATAATAATGTAAAAATACAAAGTTAAGTAGACCTAAGTAAGAAATAGTAAATACATTGTAATAATACATTGAAGGGGAAATGTAGGAAAACAAATGCAACTCAGCATTGAATTTATGGCAAACATTTTGCTACTCAACCCTTTCCAAATAATATACAATTAAGAAGTGGGATGTTCCACTTAGTAAGAGAAAGAATTAATGACATATATTTTTTTTTAAAGCTAGAAGACTCACCTATTATAGTAACCATGTGAATTGCTAATAATGTTATGGGTCAGATGTGTAAAGATCTATCACATTGTATTGTTCTTTTCAGACTCAACAATAATAATGATGATGTTACTTAAATGCTGATCAATGTGTGAATCTGGCTCTTATCAGGTGTGTGTTTTCTCTCCCTGTCCTGTGCTGTCCTCAGTTAAACCAAGACAGTACTGTTGTGACCAATGTGGAAAAAGCCTTCAGCTCAATTTATTATCTCAAAGTAGACCAGAGAATTCATACCGGAGTGAAGCCATTCAGCTGTGAACAATGTGGGAAGTATTTTGCTCGTCTGGACAATTAAAAGATCATAAGCGTTCACATACTGGAGAGAAACCTTATTGTTGTGACCAGTGTGGGAAAAGATTTGTTCAAAAGGGGATTTTAAAAGAACACCAGAGAATTCACACTAGAGAGAAGCCCTATTGCTGTGACCAGTGTGGGAAAAGCTTTACTCGATTGTCTTATCTCAAAATACATGAACGAATTCACACAGGAGAGAAACCGTACAGCTGTGTCCAATGTGGGGAAAAGTTCAGTTTAACGGCTGCTCTGAAAGTACACCAGAGATTTCACACCGAAGAAAAGCCTTACTGCTGTGAACACTGTGGCAAACGTTTCACTGTAAAATCTAGCCTCGTACAACACAAGAAGATTCACACTTGAGAGAGACCTTACTGCTGTCACCAATGTGGGAAAAGGTTCACTCTGAAGACGGCTCTGAAAAGACACCTGAAAATCCACACTGGTGAGAAGCCATATACTGCTGTGTCCAGTGTGAGAAAAGGTTCAGTGATATTCATCATCTCAAAGCACACCAGAAAAATCACACTGGAAAGAAACCTTATTGCTGTGACCAGTGTGGAAAGAGCTTTCCTAGACTGGAACATATCAAAATACACCAACAAATTCACACCGGAGAGAAACCTTATATCTGTAACCAATGTGGGGAAAACTCTGTCAGGTACATGTCTACCGTTAGAGGCCACTGGCATGAGTGCCTTTTTAGCTCTGTTGGGGCTTGGTGAATGTACTCTGTTGTTGTTTTTTTTAATTATTATCTTTGTAATGTATGGTCTTCTTACCCTGTGGGCCTTGAGCCTGTAATAAAGTATTGCTGTGCAGTGTGAGTGTCTGATTGCATGTGATCAGATAAAGACACAACAGAGGCCTTTTTTGCTCTGTCCTGTTATTTTACTATTTATAATGAATGTCACTAATACAATACAGGAGAAGGCAGATTTCTGTATGTATGTAATGTATTTATTTTTAATTGGACATGATAGAAGCAATGCATCCAAACTAATCATTGTAGTATTTAGGACCACAATAACAAGGAGTAGTCAGGACTTTATGTTATCATTCTAGCCTAGATGTGATTGTACATTTGTGCTGTTTACATTTTTGTCTCATAAATTATTATACTTGAATCTTGAACCAAACTAACCTGACATGATTTAACATAGGTAATCCACTAAGCCTACTAGGTTTTATACTGTGTGATGTGGTGGACATTTCTGTAGATTATGAGTTGATTGGGCAATGTCCATGTCTAGGCCACATATATTGTTATGTTAATATGCTTTAACTACTTAGAAACTGGCACCCATTGGTCATTATCAATTGAATAGGCTGATATAATGCTCTATTTCCCCTAGAGCAGCTACATAGTCTCAAATAGATCAAATAAATGATAATTGTCTGTTCTGTGAAAGATAAGAGTATGTTGTAACTGTCTGTCCAATGGCAGCTGTGAGTTAGGTCATGTTTTGTGTTCCTTTAACCTAACTCTTTGAATTAGCTTGGCTCTCTTAACTCATGAATGCAAAAGCAGTCTTCTAAAGTAACCATAACAATGAATTTGCCTTTTAAATCATGTTAAACCACAAAGCAATAAAACACTTAGCTTCAACTCAAAATAGTAACCTTGACTTAATGTCTAGTGAACAAATGGACTCTTTAGCAACAAGAAAAGGCACACAATAACTCCACACAACTGAGTTTTATATAGAAATAAATATTTATAGAAAATGTAAACAGTAAGTATAAATAAATGGATGGATGGATGGATGGATGGATGGATGGATGGATGGATAGATCTCAGAGTCACTTAATGACAATTATAATAATTTGTGAGCCTACACACTCACACAGACCCTAAAAGCCAGCAAAATGAAATACTACCTAAGTTAACCTTAACTTGTGTCAGACTTGAATTCAAATGCAAGAACAGCTTTATATAAATGTAGTAGTAGTAGTGTTATGAGAGGGAAGGTGATGTTTGTTCAGACTAGCAGGGACTTAGGTGGGACAGTTAACAAAGCATTATCCAGTTTCTGTCTATTGTTGATCCCTCCCCCCACCACCACCCTGATTGGTCCATCAGAGTCATTGTGAGTATTTAACATGGCTCTGTTTTAGCTCCATGACACAGTCATGACACAGTTCCATGTGTGCAAGTTCCTGAGGCTGAACTCTCTTCTGGACTAAAGGTGAAGTATAAATAAATAGATGGATAGATAGATGGATAGATGGATGGATAGATAGATAGATAGATAGATAGATAGATAGATAGATAGATAGATAGATAGATAGATAGTAAGTAGGTTGATGCACCAATTGATGCAGGTCAGAGTTGTCATATCTAAAAAAGAAGGTAACATTTGAATTCCCCATCAAAAAATACATACAATAGACATCCAATTTGTTTTTGAGATGGATAGGGTACAATTGGCAATTATAAAATACCAATTGATGCAGGTTAGAGTTGTCCTATCCCAAAAAGAAGGTAATATTTGAATTCTCCATCAAAAAATACATACAATAGACATCCAATTTGTTTTTTAGATGGATAGGGTACAATTGGCAATTATAAAATACCAATTGATGCAGGTTAGAGTTGTCCTATGCAAAAAAGAAGGTCATATTTGAATTCTCCATCAAAAAATACATACAATAGACACCTTTTTTTTTCTTTTTCGCTGCCTTTTTTTCGCGACCTCGTCCATGGACCCGTCCACGGCCGGCCGTTTGCGTCCACGGCCGGCCGTTTGCGTCCACGGCCGCGGCCTCGTCCACGGCCGCGTCCACGGCCGCGTCCCCGGCCGTCTGCGTCCACGGCCGCGTCCACGGTCGCGTCCACGGCCGGGACGGCCGGCCGTTTGCGTCCGTGGACGCGGCCTCGCGTCCACGGACGTTTTTTTCGCGGCCGCGTCCATGGACGCGTCCACGGTCGCGTCCATGGACGTGGACGCGGCGGCCAGCGGCTGTCTCTCACAAAAAGCCTAACATTGGTTTAGTGAGCAGCAGGCACTTGCACACATAGTCAGGTCCCTTATCTATTTTTGTTGGATTTTTGTGAAGATTTGTAAAACTATAGATTTTTGGAAAGGTTATTATCTAAGGAATCAGAAAATCAATGTTTCCATTTGCCCAGGTGTGTTTATGGCGGCCATATTGGAATTTACAAAATGGCCACCATAAAATTACTTTTTGTAATATCTCGGCCTCTAAATAAGCTGGAACATTGATTTCAACTGCTAAACCTACATTTTCAGGGTCAAGGAATCCAATGGTGGTAGTTATAAATCTCAAATAATTACAAAATAACCCTTAGATGCATGACTGAGTCCATAACGGCCTGTTGTGATTGTTCTCTTGCAATATTAGTTTCACCAAGTAATTTTGTCAGATTATTTTGAAGATTTACCAAAACTATAATTTTTTTTGGAAAGATTATTATCTAAGGAATCAGAAAATCAATGTTTCCATTTGCCCAGAGGTGTTTATGGCGGCCATATTGGAATATGTTTTGTCATATCTTGGCTTCTAAATAAGACGGACCATTGATTTTAATGGCTAAACCTACTGTATATTTTCAGGGTCAAGGAATCAAATGGTCCAATTATCATTTCATTTTTGTATCATCCCATTGAAATACATAATCCACCATAGTAAAAAACCGACACAGCCCAGGCAGTAAGTCAGACACCAACTCAGAGTTCTTTTATATTTAACTGTGAACTTTAAATGTTTGTGTAACCATCTTAAACACCATGACGTGTAAAATCATAGACAATCTCTATGCATCATCATAATCATTACTAGTAAGATGCCTCAGGGCGACATGCGACCTTGCCCTAAAGGCCAATTCTTGGCTATCTGGCCAGTGATGTATATCGGACCAGTTACCCAATCTCAACAGTGCCTGTTGAAATTGGCAGAACATGCCCATACTGTATATGGGCATTTCCAGATATGCCCTTAATATTGATGACATCGGGACAGGGATCTCCATATATGGGCATAGACCCGACAAGGACGTAATTAATGTGCAAGTGTGATATGGGAATGCCCATATGTCAGAACATGCCCATATATGGGCATGTATATGGGTATAAAATATATGGGGATAAAAGGGACATGAAGCCAGGAGTGTGATGTCAGAGCAGCAAACCTGTTCTGTTAAGAGTGGTTCCTCTACATCACAGTGACATCAGAGCATGATGATACTGACTGACTGAAGGAAGCACTGACACAGAGGGAGACAAGCTGCAACATTTCTCATAGTA
This sequence comes from Nannobrachium achirus, assembly GCF_963921795.1. Lineage (NCBI taxonomy): Eukaryota > Metazoa > Chordata > Actinopteri > Myctophiformes > Myctophidae > Nannobrachium > Nannobrachium achirus. Next base: position 59,846,806 of record NC_137819.1, read on the forward strand.
TACTGCGACCTTCGGTCGCAACAACAATCATCACTTTTGTGCATCAGAGCTTGGGAATCATCATCGTTTTGGAACTGGCTGCTGCAATGACACATGTCAATACAGGCTTAGCTTTGTAGGAACATCTGCTAGAAGAACAGTCAGATTTACACTTGCATTGGACCATCTCAAGGATGGTCTTTGGGTCTGGGAGGACTTCTGTGGTCGTTGGTTTCAGCATGCCAATAAAGTGTTTGAAGTACCCATTTTGCAGGGGATCTAGCTGTGGATCCTTCAGAGCAATGGCTGCTTGTGTCCATGCCCTTGTTTAGACATGGACTCTCATGATTGTGCTGCTTCAGAGCTCCAGGTGTTGGAGGGAGCTTGTCACTTTCTGCTCTATGTTTGCAGAACAGTATGCCATCGCAGTTCAGGAATGGTCTTGATGTTGTTTCTCTTGGGTGAGTAAGCTGCACATACAAGGAATCCAGTGTTGACAGCATTCCTTCTGTCACTTTTGCTTCATCCAAAAGCATCTATAGAGCATTGATAACTTCGTGGTTATTTTCTTCAAAGACCAGGTCTAAATGTATCTAGAAGCAGATGTGATGATCAGCTTGGAAGATCCCCTGTTGTACTCTAGAGTTTTGGCAGCAAGATAGTCAGATCAGCCTTAGTCTGACACCAACCTCAGACACATAACACATATGTGTTTGATGTTGGTGTCATCTATTCTGACTTGATACTTAATAGAAGCTTCTACTTCTACTTTGTTTATCTCTGGTTGCACTCTTCAGAGAATTATTTTTGTCATAATCTTGTGTTAGTTGCATCAGTCTGTCATTGAATAAGCCACTCAGATCCTTGACTGTCACTACAGTCACAGTTCTTTTGCTCAGCTTCTGCACAAGCACCATGCCATCCACTAGTGCTGTCTAATGACTGTAAACCCTGTATCTGTTGCATCTTGGTGGGTAGAATCTCCAGCTTGAGGTGGCTGGTCTTCATGGGGCATATCTTCTCTTGTCACACAGGTGAAATCTCGCTTTTTCGAACGCACATCATTTCGACAACGGAGCGTCGGCAGGTATCGCTACTCACCCCACGGAGGTTAGGGTTAGGTTGTTGAAAAGATGACTTGTAGAAATAGCGACACGCTCCCTGTCACACAGGGAGGTTCTCCTGTATAGGCAAGGCAACCTAGCTGCAGAGTCTACCTTGGGAGCATGTCACTGTTTCTACATGTCATCTTTTCGACAACCAAACCTAACCCAAACCCTAACCTCCGTGGGGTGAGGCAATATCCTGCCGACGCTCCGTTGTTGAAATGTTGCGTTGTCGAAAGAGCGAGATTTCCCTGTCTACCTCAAAACAGATGAAGATGTTAACAATGCTCTGCAGACTGGATGAAGCTGAAATTATGGAAGAAATGCTGTCAACACTGGAGTCCTTTGTATATGCATCAACATCAAGACAATCCCTGCAATGCCATGGCATCTGTTCTGCAAACACCGGGAGCTCTGAAGCAGAGCATCTTCAGGGTCCATGTCCAAACAAGGGCATGGACATAAGCAGCCATTACACTGAAGGATCCACAGCTGGATCCCCTGCGAAATGGGTATTTCAAACATTTGATTGGCATGCTGAAACCAACGACCACAGAAGTCCTCCCAGACCCAAAGGCCATCCTTGAGATGGTCCAATACAAGTGTAAATCTGAAGTGATGAAAAAGATTATGATGATGCTAGAAACTGTATATGATTACACATGTCATGATGTTCAAAATGGTTACACAAACATCCAAAGTTCACTACTAAAATACATCTCAATAAAAATAACTCAAGAGTTATCTGACTGACTGCCTGAGCTGTGCCATTTTTTACCCATATGGTGGATTATGCATTTCAATGGGATGTTACAAAATAATGAATGATAACTTGAACCATTGGATTCCTTGACCATTAAACTGTAGGTTTAGCCATTGAGATCAATGTTCCATGTTATTTAAGTCAAGATATTACAAAACATAAATTTTACAGCGGCCATTTTGTCAATTCCAATATGGCCGCCGCAGACATCTGGGCAAATGGGAGAATTTATTTCTGATTCCTTAGACAATATCCTTTCCAAAAATGTATCGTTTTGCAAATCTTCAGAAATAATAATAATATTAATAATAATAATGCAAGAAAACAACCACGCCAGGCCGTTTTGGACCCAGTCATGCATCTAAGGGTTAATGTTGTAATTATTTGAGCTTTATAACTACCACCATTGGATTACTTGACCCTGAAAATGTAGGTTTAGCAGTTAAAATCAATCTTCCAGCTTATTTAGAGGCTGAGATATTACAAAACGTAATTTTATGGTGGCCATTTTGTAACTTCCAATATGGCCACCATAAACACATCTGGGCAAATGGAAACATTGATTTTCTGATTCCTTAGACAATAACCTTTCCAAAAATGTATAGTTTTGCAAATCTTCACAAAAATCCAACAAAAGTATAAATCAAAGCATAAGGGACCTGACTAACATAGACATCAAAGGGGGCTTGAGCCCCTGCCCTCTCCATCTGTAAAAAGTGCCCTCTCTCCAGACCATGAATGCAGTTTTTACTATGATGAAAAGAAATGCAAATGCCTCCTTTCCATGCCATACCTGAAGGCAGCGTTCAAGAGAATTGCCTTGTCCAGGATTGACTTGATTATGTTTAGTTCCAAGCTCCAAGCTCACAACATGTCAGATCTACAAGCTCGAGCTTGTAGATCTGCTATTTCCCAAAGATTTGTATACATTTGAAAACTAAAAATGGGACATTTTGCATAATCCGTACTTTTACTTTTATTCTGCCCTCAGTTTGAGTCAGGGACGTGCTGGCCATTGGGAAAAGTGGGACAACTCCAGAACGGCCGGTTCATTCCCAGCCGGTCCAGGCCGGCCATTAGGAAAAAAATGTCGGGCAGAAACCATGTATCTCCAAGTTTCAAATTTGTACATTTTATCGCAAAGCAAACCCCTGCTTCATCATACAAGGCCGTCGCACAAAAGTAGTGAAAACAGCAGATCTACAAGCACACAACGCCTCGCGGTGTGAGGCGTTGTGTGCTTGTAGATCGGCTGTTTTCACTAGTTTATCCTTTTTAAAATGTTAAATACAAAACAAACGGTTTTGGACATACAAGGTTTCCACCCGACAACGACGAAATATAACTTATGTACAGTAATTGGCCCACTGGCTTGTCACTTCTCATGATCTGAAATGGCAAATCTTTGAGTAGCAGCAGCGCTATGGAGAGAGATCTCTTTCTATAGCGCGCAATGAGGGCCTCTCCAACTCTTTTTCCCGGGCTGAATCAGGGGCCCAGCACGTCCCTGCTCCAAGCTCACAACATGTCAGATCTACAAGCTCGAGCTCGTAGTAGATTTGTATACATTTGAAAACTAAAAATGGGACATTTTGCATAATCCGTACTTTTACTTTTATTCTGCCCTCAGTTTGAGTTCATGCTTTATGTTCATGGTAGAAACTTATGTTTACATTGCTTGTGTGTTTATTTGGTTGTAATCCAACTAGAGGTTCGCGGGCCTTCGGCCCGCTCACATCTAGTTAAAAAATAAAAAATAAATAAAATAAAAATAAAATTAAAAAAAAGTTAATAAAAAAAAAAAAAGTTAAAAAAAAAAAAAAAAAAAAAAAATGGGGGGGAACTATTGTGGCGGAACTATTGTGCCGCAGCGCACGTTTCCGGTCGGACATATTTGACCGCCGGACGCACTTCCGGTTAGGAACTCCCAGAGCAGTATAATCAGAGAGTGGTGTCACTGCGGGGTCAGAAACAGCGCTGGTCACGTGGTTCATTGTCACTTTACACCTCATAGACTTCAATGCATTTTGTAAACTTCCGGTTCGCCGTTTGTCACTATACGCCAATAGATGTGTGCGTAGAAGACCTGGCCCCATGAAGTGAACGGGAGTGACGCAACTCTCCATTATACGGCTCTGGGAACTCCGTGTGCCACGTGATCAGTCCTAGCCAATTGGAGTGCTGCATTTGGTCTGTTGGTGACAAACAAATACCGCTGGCTGCAGTTCTAAAATGTAATATAAGATAAAATGCCAAGGATAGCAGACTCTTATTCTGACATGTCAGCAGTGGTTTAGCAGTGCATTGTGGGAAGAAGAAGCTCCATAACTCAGTAGACTCCATTAGACAACAAACTGACAAGCACATGATGGCAGTGTTTTCTGTATCTTGAACCTTTTTTGCGCCTTCGAAAGCAATGGCTGTAAGTTTGAACATGATTCACTTTCTGAATACTGTTTGTTGTGTTTTATGAGCAAATTCATGCAGATAATTCATGTTTGTTAAAAATATGATGCTAATGGCAACTTGTAGATCGGCTATTTTCAGAGACAGTATTTCATTTCATGTAGCTTTGTTTACATTTCATATTAGCACTTATTTGCCAGTTTAAATTCATTTAGTGATATTTTGATGATAGCTAAGAGATTTCTATATCTTTGTTTTTCTGTTTGCTACAGTTTTACACGTTTTTCACCTGTCACACTGAAGAACAGTAATCATTAAAGGAGCAAGGCGCTCGCTTCCTGGCTCGTGAAAACCGAGTTTGGCTGTCTGTTTAACTTGGTTAACATACTGGATGTATACAACACGTTGTGGGAACAGAACAACGTTTGGTACATTAAGTACATTTTGATACCAATACTTTTGTACTTTTACGCAAATACATTTTTGAATTCCTGACTTTACTTAAAAAAGGAGGACTTTGCCACTTTTCAACCCATCTTCATAATAGGTCCTCACTAATGTTCATAATAAAATAGCACATTTTTTTTCTACTCGGCTCAAGTCTCTTAGGAGAGCTGTGTGAAGTTCAGAAATCCATCGTCTTGTGACATCATCATTTTCCAAAAAAAAAAAATTATCCATATTTTTGAAAAAGATATTTAGATTTTTATTATCACGAGAACAACAGCTTCCACTTTAACATTGCAACTTTTCAGAAATAGAAAGCCTGCATTTTCTATTAGCTTGGATTCCCAATCGATGATGTCACAAGCCGATGGGTTTCTGACCTGCCCACAACCCTCCTCTGAGAAAAAAAAAGAAAAGCTATTTTTTAGTGAGGACCAATTATATGAAGATAGGTGTTTGAGTACCTTTTCCACCACTTGTGAGTGAGCAGGCAGCTGTGTGTGTGTGTGTGTGTGTGTGTGTGTGTGTGTGTGTGTGTGTGTGTGTGTGTGTGTTGTGTGTGTGTGTGTGTGTGTGTGTGTGTGTGTGTGTGTGTGTGTGTGTGTGTGTGTGTGTGTGTGTGTGTGTGTGTGTGTGTGTGTGTAGGGATGGACTTGGGAGGGAGGGAGCTAGAATGAGATAGAGAGAGAGACTGAATACTAGCCCTGTTCAAGTCGGCACAGATCTCATTATTGTTACTCAAAATGTGCACCTGCCCGGTCGGGCAACTAAGTAGCAAACTTCACCTGCCCGACCTCTTTTTTTACTTGCCCCCGGCAGTCGGGCAAGCGTTAGTGTCAATCCCTGATTTATGCATAGTTACAGTTTGTGTGTTTTCTACCCAATGATGAATTTCAATGAATATGTTAACTTGTTTTGCTATTTCTTTTCTATGCTATTTTTTCTATTGATTACTCACGCCATGGAGACTTGAATTCAATAATATTTTGAGTTTTTTGTTGCATTCCTAAGATAATAATTTGATTACAATAAATTGACCCCCATTCGGGGCACATCCTGAATCAATTTACTATAATCCATGTTCTTGTCTTAGGAATGCGACAAATACAAAAAAAAAAATATTATTGAACTCAATCCTCCATACCGTTAGCAATCAATAGGAAAAAAAAGTCATTTTGGGGGTGAACTACTTCTTTAAGGCAATCATCTGGGAACCGCCCCAAAATAATTTGAAGGGACCCCCCTGGGGGTCCCCGACCCACAGGTTGAGAACCAGTGAAATAAGAGACCCCGGGAGAAGGGAGATGCCTGGGGTATAAAGACCTGTGACACTTGCTGCTTGGGTATTCCGTGTTCTGACGTTATGGGAGCATTGCTCTCCTGGGACGAGCTGTCTGATGTCTGACAGGCCACCTTGGGGCGATGCACACATAAAACATTCGCCTGGTATTGCCTCGCGGTTCACTTTATATTCATTCCCCACTGATGCTGTCAAGACCAAGTGTTTGACTCTTCCCGGCTTCCCACCTGTGTTTCTGCATACGTTTTCTCCTCCGTTGTGGACGTGTGGGGGAGTTCCAAAAAGCCCAGGCGCACACCGCACCGCACAGCTCCGGAGGAGTCTTTAGCTACAGGGCAACCTGTGACAGCGCCTCAGGGCAGACACAGAGACATGGGCGCTACTACAGATCCTTAAAAAAAAAAAAAAAAAAGAACGTTGTGTAAAAGTAAACTTTCTTGAAACTTTCATATCGTCGTTGTCGGATGAAAACCTTGTATGTCCAAAACCGTTCGTTTTGCGTTTAGCATTTTAAAAATGATTTAAACTAGTGAAAACAGCCGATCTACAAGCATGCTTGTAGATCTGCTGTTTTCACTACTTTTGTGCGACGGCCTTGTATGACGAAGCAGGGCTTTACTTTGCGAAAGAACATACAACTTGGAGATACAAGGTTTCCACCCGACAACGACGATATATTTCTTGAAACTTTCATATATTCTAGATACATTGGACATTCAGTGAATTATTCCAACCCTTTTTTTGTTAACGCTTTGAATTTTTATGGCATACAGCTTATGAGTATCAAAAGTCCATAATTCAAAATATTACAATATTACACGAGACCACTCAAAACAAGGATTTATAATAGAAATGTCAACCTTCTGAAATCATAGTTGCTTGAAGTCCAGTGGGAAGTTTCCGAAGTCGGTTATGATTTGGGGTGCTAGGGCATCTGCAATGCTTTTTCACACAATATTCTTATTTTTCGAGACGGATCTGTATAGTACCTATGACACATTTATTGACCTTTCCATTACATTTTTTTTTCATTGTTGTTACATTCAGCGATGTGTTCGTGACACCTTATGCAACAAATATTGGTTCAAAACAGGATGCGAGATTCGACTGTCAATTAAAAGATGATAACTTACAGGTGCCAACCTAGTAGCCTCATGTAGCCAGGCTTACTCATCTGTGAAGAGAAAAGCCTGGTTACGACCATAGGCTTATACAGCATTAAACAGTGCTACTTTCGCCGGGAGAATTTCTCCAGATGTTATTGTTTTTTCACAGTGTGGTGTATTCCCCGCTGACGACCCTTCGGTTGCGCTCGTAATAAATAATATCGAAACAAAAACATGGATTCTGACAAAGGACACCTATTAAGAACGAGTTAAGAGCTTCAATCTATTTAGGTTTGTTTCGCTAGCGAATGTAAACAAACTGCAACGCATAACGTAGCGTCCTAACCCGCAGCACTTCCGCCACTTCCGGTGTCTGCAGGTTCATGCCATTCACATTGCATATTGTGGCCAGGGTGCCAGTCAAGCTAACAGCTGACCCACTTAGTTTGAAAACATCTATACAGTACAGAACATAGAACATATACAATCAAATCAAAGTGGAATAACTGCATGTACAATCTAAGTGCACAATTTCCTGTACAGCAACTAAAAGTAACAGAGAGATTAGGTTGATTCTTGATTGATATGGTATAAAATATGTATTTACGGTTACATTTTGTTTGTTTTTGTATTTCCCAATTTCAATGAATACGTTAACTTGTTTTGCTATTTCTTTTTTTAGGATTATATTTTAAGCTGCTCTGTTTGTATCCCAGGATGATCTCATTCAGATCTCAGAAGCTTGAGTATAGGCTGGTTTATACCTAGTTGCGCGCAGGTGTACTGCTATGATATGATCATATGAGCAGATCTACAAGCTAACAATGTGGTCGCACTCCAGCACATTGTGAGCTTTGCAGATCTGCTACTTTTTCAGTAAGTGTAAATCAGGTGTAACATTTCTGAAAATGGCTTTATACTGAAATGACCGACATCTCTCTCTCTCTCTCTCTCTCTCTCTCTCTCTCTCTCTCTCTCTCTCTCTCTCCCCCCCCCCCCCCCCCACCCTCTGCAGAATGGAGTCCACAGAGAAGTGTGAGGTGGTCATACAGCATTTCAACGGAAAGTACCTTAAAACTCCACCAGGTATTCCAGGTCAGTCCCTCCTCGTTTTACTTCCTTCCACTCTCTAATCTATTTTCGCGTCCTCTTCGTTTCTTTCTTTTAGTTTTGTCTCTCCTCTCTCCCCGTCTCTCTCTCTCCGTGTGGTTTCTGCAGTGTGATGGGAGGAGTCTGACAGGGTGATAGATTACTTACAACTCTGCTTCCGACAACCTGAAAAGCTACGACCCGCCGTTGTCGGGGCGGAAACCTTGTATGTCCGAAACCGTTCGTTTTGGATTTATCATTTTAGAAATGATTTAAGCGAGTGAAAATAGCAGATCTACAAGCACACAACGCCTTGCGCCGCGAGGCGTTGTGTGCTTGTAGATCTGCTGTTTTCACTACTTTTCTGTGTTCACTCTTGTATGACGAAGCAAGATGCAAGATTTCTGGCTGACAGTGACGAACTGAATCACTGACGCCAATTTGTTCCCTTCTGTCCTCTTCTCTCTCTCTCTCTCTCTCTCTCTCTCTCTCTCTCTCATCACCCCACCTAACCCTACCTCTCTTCCTCCCCCTTTCAATTCCTCTCACCCCCCTCTCTCGCTCTCTCCCTCTAACCTTCTCTTCCTCACGTTCTCCCCCTTCTTCTCTCGAAGTCCTGCCTCTCTCCCTTCATCCCTCCATCCCTCACCCCTCCCTCCCTCTCTCTCTTTCTTTCTCTCTCTCTGCTGCTGCAGGCCGTAGTGGAGAAAACCCTTTTTAATATTCCAACTCAGACCTCTTGTGTTCTTTAGCAATCTAGTTAAGAGCTCCTTGCTCACAGCTCTCCTCCTTCTTCTCCGGGCTCTCCTCCTCCCTCGCTCCCTCCCTCCCTCCCTCCCTCCCTCCCTCGCTCCCTCCCTCCCTCCCGTCCTCTCACTTAGACGGCGACGACGCGGGGAGAAGAAGAAACGGAGGGAGAGGAGAGGAGAGGAGAGAGGGCAAAGGACACGCAGAGAGAGAATGACAGAGAAAGGAGGTAGAGAGGAGAGGCAGGGGTGTCACAAGGGGGGGGGGGGGGTGGGGGGAGTGGGACTGAGTTGCTAGGGCCCAAGGTGGAGGGGCCTTCATTATTTTATACTTTAGCTGTTGAAAAATAGCAGATACACAAGCGAGTGCCCGCGCTGTGAGGTTGTGTATCTGCTATTTTTGAAAAGTCGTGAAAATGTGTGCAAATCTTTGAATGTATGTATGTATTCTTTAAGCGAACATTCGTAACTCAAATTTTGCTTGTGGGGGGGTCCCTGGAACTAAATATTTTGAGATGGGGGTCCGTGGCCAAATACGTATCATTTTGGGGGTCCTTCACATGAAAAGGTTTGAGCACCACCTGTCATAGGTTTTCAAAAAACCTTAGGAGGATTTGAAGTTTCACGATTTTTCAAAAATAGCAGATCTTGCCGCGCTGTGAGCTTGTATATCTGCTATTTTTCAACAGTTAAAGCACCAAATGTGAGTGAATCCTTGTACCCAGGGCCCAGAATTTGGTGTGACACCCCTGGAGGAGAGGAAAGGGGGGAAAATGAACAGATTGCGCTCTCTGTTGTCCATTTCCACTGAAACGTGTCTCCCAGCCCCGACAGGGTCGTTCCTTGTTTCCGCGGCTAACAGCAAACACGGCGCAACGAAGGGTACAAGATAGATAGATAGATAGATAGATAGGGGAGAAAGTGGACAGGAAAAAAGGACGAAAACAAGTTACCTGGAGAAGAGCATTAAATGGTGAAAGTAAGCGAGGCGAGAGAGAGAGAGAGAGAGAGAGAGAGAGAGAGAGAGAGAGAGAGAGAGAGAGAGAGAGAGAGAGAGAGAGAGAGAGAGAGAGAGAGAGAGAGAGAGAGAGAGAGAGAGAGAGAGAGAGAGAGAGAGAGAGAGAGAGAGAGAGAGAGAGAGAGAGAGAGATACGGAGATACCTTAGCAACAGGCACGATGAAAAGTAAATTTTATTATTTCCCCCCTGTAGCCAAGCTATGGCAGCTGCCATAGCTTGCCATACCCAATTGACACCTCTGTAAGAGACCTTGAATCTCTCTGTTGGACTGACAGGACCTCCGCAGTCACACTGCACGCACACACACACACACACACACCCACACGCACACACACACACACGTGCGCCCACGCACACTAACACACACACGCACGTGTGCCCACCGCACACACACACCGCCTTTAATTAACGCCGCGAATGTTCCCTCTGGCCCCATAGAAATCTCCTTTACTATGCGGACGCGGTGAGGAGAGGGTTCTCATCATCTGCATATTCATTCGGCGTTCCTCGTCCTCCTCGTTGCCACGGCCGGCGGGCTGTTAAAGGGGCAGGGCAGGCGAGGGCCTGAGTCGTAATGGGAACCTTTAAAGAGGTAATATCACTCTGACCTTCGCCTTTAAGGTTTCGGGCCGCACGGTCGGGCCGGGCCTTATTATTGTTAATGGCTTGTTAAAGGTGCTGCCAAGCTTATAGATTTACCGCTCGGATCCATGTGACCCGTCAGTGTGGACTTTATAAGGTGTTGAATAGTCATATAGTCGTACAGGACCGATACCGTTCTTTAGCAAGGTTATTAGAGTTTTGACATTTCGTTTTCTTTTTTAGACACGTTTTTAGACACGTATACATGTGACCTGACGGTCGCTTATCTCCCGATTAGGGAGTCTTACTGGTGAGTAGTGGTGAGGTGAGTCTGATAGGGAAGATATATAAATATTTATATATATCTGGCCAGATGGCCAAGACATGGCGTGACCTCGCTTGACGCCCTTAGGCGTCTTACTAGTTATTCATTGATTATTCTTTGCAATGGATTAGCTGGTGCACTCCAACACTATGGGTGTAGCTGCCGTTTGCTATGTGTTGGTCGGTTACTGGCTGTCGCTGGGACTTTCATTGTACTTTGTTGTTATTGATGTGAGCTGATAAGCCACAGTGAGACGGATCCCACGTTTTGCTGCAGTTCTTGTTGTGCCTGTGCTTTATGTGTCTGTGACCGCGCTGGAGTTGATAGGATCTGTTCTCCTTCTGGTGGGCTCTTTAATCTTCTCCTTTGTGTTCCCCATCCATGATGGCTGCTTAGGAAACACATACCGTCAAAGTTTTCTGTACTTGTTTGATGTCCCGGGGGCCGGGCCATATTTGTGAAGGGTGCGCACGCATAAACATGCTGAGCAGCAGATTTCTACAAAAGAAAAAGAGGGTATTATACAAAGTTGACTTGACGTGCTTCTTTACATTCTGTACTGTGCATTCGACATACGGTACAAAGCTTTACAGTGAGAAGAGTTATGCTTTGGTGATATAAGATTGTGCAGAAAGTATTACAATTGTCCGATTAAAGTGTACGGTGACATTAACATTAGTGTGTTTTCAATTGGCATATAGGTATTATGTCCGGGATAGTTATGTTGAATGATTATTTCCCAAATTTCAACAGATACTGTAATTAGGTGGTTCTCAACCTGTGCAAATTATTTTGGGGGGTCCCCAGATGATTAACTTAATGTGCAATGTTGTTTTCTCACTCAACAGTATAAAGGGTATCTATCTACACATTTCTAAAGTGACATTTTAAGTACTTTTTAATACCTCTAAAATGACAAATTAAACATTGGCCAAATTGTCAAATACTACAGGCAGAAATTGTGAACATTTCTGATCTACATGCTCACAACGTCCCGCAACGCGATGTGTTGTGAGCATGTAGATCTGCTATTTTCACAATAAAACCGTGTTATGCAAAATGTAATGTCTCAACTCTTAGTGCTCGTCAGGATCGGGGGGTCCCCAGTTAAAATATGATTATTTGGGGGGTCTTTATTATATATAGACCTAAATATCTGATTTCCGCACTGTGTAATTTTATAGAGCTACCGTATCCAAAGAGCACAAAGTAGCTTTCTGAACGTGCGAGACTGTCCACCGTTTTCTGTCTGGCAACCAAATCTCGCGATACTTCAGAGACAGAAACGATATCTCCCGCTGTTTAGATCTTCAATACAATTATGTACGGTGCACATCGAAAAGCAAGTGATTAGAAAACAACCTCTGATATGTCTTCTTTCATATTCCTTAGCCGATTAAATGACAAAAGGTCTCAGTCAGTCATAAATAGTGATTATTTATTGGCTCCATTCACTGCCATGTATTTCATGGCACCCATGGTGAGCGTCATGGCCGGACATGGCACATCCCTGGCATCACGTGTTTCCTTTCCTTCTATAATAACTTGATTTTGGGTGTTTAATAATCAAATATAAAGAAAACAGAAGATCTCTACGATAACACTGTCAAACCACAAAGTATAAAACAGGGCATCACTTTATGATGCTGTCGGGCCGAAACCTCCAAAATGTTCATTTTCGGGAAAATGAGCTCAAGTGGAGTTAGGAGGTTTTGACCAAAGGGCTTCTTCCTACTTTTCATTGGTTCAATATTATTTTAACCAACACACAGACGTAAAGAGTGTTCAATAGCACATATTTATGAAAAAAAGAGAGGGCCAATCAGGTGGAGTTGGAGCTGGTTTGGCAGAAAGTGTGGAGTTAGGAGGTTTTGTCCCAAGCACTTTTTACTACTTTCTATTGGTTCAATATTATTTTAACCAACACTCAGATGTAAAGGGTGTTCAATAGCCCTGATTTATGCCAAAAAAAATGGAGTTAAGAGGTTTTGGCCAGACAGTGGCAAGCTAGGTTTCTGTGTGATAGCAACGATAATAACGATAATTCTATTTTAATGCCTTGTCTGAGGATAGAGACATGGGGACATTGGACTCATATCCTCCTCTCTTGTGCACCAATAAGCTTTTTGGCCTCTCTCTTGTCAGAACACTTGTTTTTTAATTTAAAAACGTCATTCTTCTAATGTTCACGGCTCGAAACTTAATTATGCAGCAGTAAGCGTCTGATACTTTGTTTGAGATGTCACTGCTAAGACCTCCAATTAGTAGAACTGCTGTACTGTGTGTGTTTTGTTTTCACATCCTCCTCTTTAAGTGCTCCTTTTCTCCAGTACCCCTGATGTTTCAATTAAATGAAGACGAACGTGGCGATGAATAAATGGGCCAATTATGAAATGGTTTTCAACTATGAGAGTGAATTGAACACGTTCAGGGGCACATACAATTCACCCTGTGTCAAGTCCCAGCCCATACCGCCGCTCTTCGCACCCATTGGTTGCTGTGTCTTGGTGGGACAAAAGTCCTTTCTCTCCATCCACTACCATTGAAATGCAGTTGCTTCTTATTGTTATTTTGTGAATTCAATTCTCATTTTAAACTTGGTTTCAGTAAAAAAGGAGCCTCAGGTGCAGTATAGTGACTGGGCATGTTTTTAGCAAATTCAACATAAAAAGGCGGAACAGATCAGAAGGTTGACAAGGGGTGAATTCCATGCTAATATCATAAATCATAAATCTGAAGAAAATCTGTATAGACAGAATCTGCATAAACACATCCACGCACGCACGCACGCACGCACGCACGCACGCACGCACGCACGCACGCACGCACGCACGCACGCACGCACGCACACACACACACACACACACACACACACACACACACACACACTCCAATAGATAAGGGACAACATCAGATACTATGAGAAAATGTAGACCACAGTAACAGTTGCTTTTTTACACAATTGTAAATGACTTTCCACTGAGACACAGTGAGTGTACTTGTGGAGTTGTGTGGTCGAGCAGGAGAAAGCTACTTCCACACAACGTCACAGCCTTGAGTATGGAAAATGTTTGGGGCAGGCAGTGTTGATTTCGTCGACTAAAACTATGACAACATTTTTTGTCGACTGTGTTTTTTTCACTGACGAAAACAAAATAAAAACTAAGCTGTGATGACTGAAACATGTTGACAATTTCATCAACAAAATAAAAACTAGACTAACATGTTAGGGAGGGACTAGTGGAGGAGAAAGTCATTTTATGTTTGGTTGATCTCAGGTGTTGCGTAATGAAAATAGATTTCCGGCTATTTTCAGCACAAAACCAAGTGTAAAATCAGTCATTACGATGCCATCAAGGGCTGCCAAAACCCAAAACACATTTTTAGTTGACTAAATCAACTGTAGATTTAGTCAACTAAAATCTTATTATATTTAGTCGACTAAAACTAAAACTTTTCAGTTGACTAAAATTACTTTTTATTCAAAAGACTATGACAAAAACGAAATCAAAATTTGCTGTCAAAAACAACACTGGGGGCAGGTGGATTCAACTGTTCAAACACCATTTCCTAAATGTATAGTTCTTATTGTTTCTGGTTTTCATGTGACTATGAGGTTGACAGTACTTCATTAGACCCCCTGGTGTGGTTATTATGAGCAATTATGTAGTCCCTTTGTATTTGGGGTTTCTTCCTGGAGGCTGACACCTTGTGGGCCAAAAGTACCGATCCAAAAACAGTGATTAAATGACATCATATAATCACCCCCTCCCCCTTTACCATTCACCCAACACTGTGGGTGTGGCTAACTTCAGCTGGGTCACCACCCACCCGAACAACCAGGCATACTTAATGAACGGGTGGGTGTGGCCACATAAAAAACTAATTTTAACTCTTTCTGTACTCTTTTTCTTTTTTGAAGAAATCTTCCTTCTAGTATTATCATAATCTGATAATCATGTTTTAGGGGGGGCACTGCATCTTTAATATACCCCTCCATTCCCATTCAAAATAATACACATGGTCTAGCCCTGATTGACGGAGTTCTTCACCCTCAAAATGACTTTGTCTTTCTATCAGCGCCTTGAATTCATGAAGAATTGTTGTTTTTCTTGCCTTGCAGAATATTTCCCTCTGTTCCTCAAGTATTTCCAAGTATATCCTGTTTTTGGATTCTTCATTCACCGTAAAGGAATGCGAGAAAAACAAACTCTCTCCGTGAATTCAAGGTTTCATGGGGTGGGGTAATTGATAGTAAAAAAAAGCAGTACTTTGAGGCATAGCTGTGGTCGCTGAAACGCTTGGTAAACAATATCCGATTTCCAAGCGAATCTGATTTGTCCCCGTCCTTCCATTTATTTGTTCACGTAAATATTTTGTGAGAATAACCGTAAGCAATTGTCTATGTTGAACTGTTGTACTTTAACCTCCGTCAGTCCGTGCCTGTATACACACGTTTGCAGGGACGTGCAGAGAATGTTAGAGAGGCAGGGGCTGAAATATCTAAAAGGGCAGGCCTTTTAGTGGAAGCATCAAAAATAGCAGACCTCCAAGCTCGCGTCAGCTTTGAGGTCGGCTATTTTCACTGCTTGATACCACACTGAACTAAGCATAATCAAGTCAATACCGGAGATGTGGCGTAACGGCATGGATGTCTACACGGTGAAGGCAATTATTTCAAAATAAGCTTCTGCGTTCAAGTTCAGGAGAGTTTGGACAAGGCAATTCTCTTGAATGCAGCCTTCATGTATGGCATGGAAAGAGGGGCATTTGCATTTCTTTCACAGTAGTGAAAACTGCATTCGTGGTCTGGAGAGAGGGCACTTTTTACAGGCCGATAAAAGGGCAGGGGCTCAAGACCCCTTTGGTGTCTATGCGTGCATGCACGTGCCTGGATGTTTGTGATTGCAGGTGAGCTAGCTGCCTCATTTGTGTTCATGCTGTGTGTGTGTGCGTGCGTGCGTGCGTCATGTTGGTGGTATTTCCCCAGAGTGTGTTGCGTTGCAGGGCAGCCTCTTCATCCATCCTGCTCTGACAGCTTGGTGGACCCCCTAGGGGGTCCCAGCTCACAGCTCAGCAGGAGCTACGTGTGTGTGTGTGTGTGTGTGTGTGTGTGTGTGTGTGTGTGTGTGTGTGTGTGTGTGTGTGTGTGTGTGTGTGTGTGTGTGTGTGTGTGTGTGTGTGTGTGTGTGTGTGTGTGTGTGTGTGTGTGTGTGTGTGTGTGTGTGTGTGTGTCAACCATGGCCGCTTGTCTCACACTGCTCTAAACCAAACACACGCACGCACACTTCCGCGGACACACATGCAAACACGGTCACGCGTCAGTAGCCTTGACCCGAAAGCAATGTCAACATCCAGCTGATGCTAATGAGATCCGGTCCTTGTTTTGTTTTTTACTTTACTGATTAGCAGTTCCAACACGTACAGAGATGCACACGCGCGCACACACGCACACACACACACACACACACACACACACAAACACACAAACACACGCACGCACACGCACACAGCACTCCATGTCCCTTCTGGTTGTTATCTGACAGCGCAGTCTGGCCACTCAATCACCCTGTGACAGGCGATTTGGGGGGGGGGGGGGGGGGGGGTGTTATTCAGGTGTAAGGCAGACACAGAAGGTGTGGATGGAGGATTATTGACTATTGACATGTCACCCCCCCCCCCCCCCCCCACAGGGGGAAGGAAACATCCATACAGTACAGCAGCATCACACCATCTCAGTGGTCCCGATATACATCACTGGACAGGCGGCCAAGACCTCGCCCGTCGCATGTCGCCCTGAGAGGTCTTCCTAGTGTATTTATCCTACATGCCAGTGTGTTCCATGGGATGCGGGAAAGTACACATTCAGCTCGACGTGAATCATATAGCCACTAACCGGATGTTAACGCCATTGAATTCCGCACAATCACACAATTGTGCTCGGTAAAATTGCATTAGGTTTCCTCCCAGGCAATAAAAAACACATTGCACTGGATCAAATCTCCGCCCAGACCACAAACCCAATAGTTGGACCAGTTTACAAGTCATACAACACTCCCCATCCGGACATGCTTACATGTAGATGACGATCACACCGGACGCTGTTGTAACCTCTTTGGGCGCCTTTTTCGCTATTGATATCGATGTTAACGAAGTCTTTTGTTTGCTGCTTTTGTGTCCGGTGTCTACATGTAAGTATGATCGGATGGGGGGTGTTGTATGACTTGTAAACTGTTCCAACTGCCTCAATCAAAACACTGTTACTAAACTATGCTAACTATTCGGTTTGTGGTCTGGGCGGCTACACATCGGCTATTCAGAAGATTGAATTCCATTATTCTAAATGGAGGTGTCACCTAAAACCTAACCATAACCCTAACCTCAGTAAATCTAACGCTGGTGAATGCTAACCTGCTAACCTGTAGACGCTGGTGAATGCTAACCTGGTGAATTAACCACTTGGACCCTAGCGTCCATATTCTGAGAACTTAAGCCAAAAATAGCAGATCTACAAGCTCACAACGCCTCGCGCTGAGAGGCGTTGTGAGCTTATAGATCATCTGGCGTTGTGAGCTTATAGATCATCTATTTTCGGCAAAGAGCTTTGGTGTAGAGGGGAGAGAGAGCAGACTAAGTACAGAGTGAAAGGTCAGGTTTATTAACTCATATAGTGCCAATCCCGAGAAGACTCGTGAAAAGTACTGAGAGTACCCGGAGTGCCAATCCCGAGTATACTCGTGAAAAGTAATATATTACTGTAACGGCGGATATATTACCGAGTACAATGGCGGAAGGTCCGGAGCCGAAATCCGTCGCTGATTTCTCATCATCACGGCTCCACGAGCACAAAATAGTCATCCCATAACATTGAGGTGGACGGGGGATCTCATCTTTAATGTCCATTATCTCAAAACTACGTCTTTAGAAGCGAAGATGGAGGCAGATGCTCGCTTATAAAGCACATGGAGAAAAGCTCAGAGCCGATCCGCCATGACACCACGTAAACAACGATGGGTTCCGGCGCAGGACGCGATGACGTCAGACCGGAAGTGTTTACGCTGTGGACTTCTGGCCTTCAAAATAAGATAACGGGAGTGAATGCAGCCTGAAGGTGGCATCGTGGACTTTATAATCCGTTAATTTCAGGAGCACTAAGTATTGACGGTTCAAGTGGTTAAATATCTGAAAACACACATTGACATGAATCCAAAATACACTGATGATTGTGCTGTCAAACAATGAAACTATATGGAATCTATGAACAGGTTGTGGGGGTCCCTGCTTCATCTCTGTCTCAACTAAGGAGTCCGTGGCCTGAAAACGTTGAAGACCCCTGTAATAGGGCTTAAGTGGTAAATTAATAATGTATTTTTCTAAGTTTGTGTCCCGGGGAGATATATCAGTATTTCTTTATCGGGGCTTTTGAGCCGAGAAGGTTTTGGCAAACCCTGCTCTTCTCCATGCTACTGTACCGCGTGTTTCTGGTTTGGAGACGGGGACGTGATCGATAGTCTTGATGGAACAGCTGTTTAGATATTCTGTGCAATGCGGCAGCCTCTTTCCTCAGTAAACAGATGTGCATGCGCGCACACACACACACACGCACACACACACAGACACACACACAGACATTCACACAACAATGGAATATCACTCGGCGCAGACTGACAGATGCATATACACAAAAAACATATTTGTTGTAGTTTTTCAAACACACAACGAAACATCCCCAAATCTGGAGTTTATTTAAAAGTCGAGAAAAAGTTTTTTTCTTCGTCGTCGTGAATTCACAAAATAGGTACGAGACGGAAGGAAGGAAGGGGGGGAAAAAATGACAATTTATGATATGTGTCTGAAGCCATAAAGCAGGCTGAAGTGAGCCCAACAGGGGATGTGTGTTGATTTACAGTGTGACCCTGAGCGTTGAGGAAAGTCACAGAAGGTACCAATAAAATTGATTTAATCCCTGACTGCGGCATGCCTCGCCGATTAAGCTATTTAGACCGGGGTACGCATTATCGCGCATTATTACTTTAAAACCATCGTCTTATGCTTTAACTGTTGAAAAATAGCAGATATACAAGCTCACAGCGCGGCACCGAGTGCCGCGCTGCGAGCTTGTAGATCTGCCATTTTTGAAAAGTCGTGAAAATGTGTGCAAAAATTTGAATATATGCGTGTTTTAAGCGAACATTTCTTACTAAAAATTTGCTTCTGGGGGGTCCCTGGAACTAAATGTTTTGAGATGGGGGTCCGGTCATGTCTTTGAATATTTTTGACCCGATTCTATAAGTCTTCTAAATCCTTCTAAGTTTTTTTTTTTTCTTTTTTTTTTTTAAGGGGGCCTGTCACCTAAAGGGTTACTGCCACTTTAAGAATCATTTAAAAAAAATAAGTTAATATTTTTTTATGATGTCATTGTGGGATGCGCAATTATAAGCCAATCAAATTAATTGTCTGTATAGCCTGACTGTATGACTACTTGCTGTACTGGTCAGCTGTTGTTGGGGGGCGAGGGGCAGATTACACTGTGACATGAGCTTCAGACTGTTTCAGACCGTTTTCAGAGAAGCTCATGTCACAGTGTAATCTGCCCCTCAACCCCTTTAGGTGACAGTAGCCCTTTAACTATGTCAGTGGTTCTCAAACTTTCATGCCAAGGACCCCTAGAATTATATGTATTTGGCCGCCGACTCCTGGCTCAAATCTTTTTGTATCAGGGACCCCCCAGAAGCAAATATTTGAGTCACAAATGTTCGCTTTTAAAAATATATATTCAAAGACTTGCAAAAAAAATCATGTTTTTTCAAAAATAGCAGATCTACAAGCTCGCAGCGCGGCACTCGGTGCCGCGCTGTGAGCTTGTATATCTGCTATTTTTCAACAGTTAAAGCATTCAATAATCCGAGGCCTAAGTGGCTTAAGGCCCTTTCTCATGCAATGCATTAAAGCAGCTTACGGCTGACACCTTGCTCTTAATGGAGCACAGCCATAGATACATTAGCTATTGTTCTCTTTTGGCAGGTGAGTAATCTCACGTTGAAACCCATGTCGTACGTCAAGCCGCGGGCCGAAGGGGAACTGATAAGGTTTTGATGTCGCGTGTTTGCAGAGTTACGCAGTACGCGGTTGGCACTCCTTTTCACTGTTTAATTTTGATTTCATAGCCTATAGTTCTGACAGCGGGTGCAGGAAAGGAAAGGGAATATCTTCGGGTCCGCGGCGGAGGGGAGAATGCTTTTACCGCTTCACCAAGCGGATGGCTGATCAGTTGGCAAGGATGAGCACGACGTGACATCTCATGAAAAAGTTTTGATGTTTGCCAAACAACACAGTAGAATCCTCAGTGTTAATTCATCCAATTTGCAACTTGGTGGAGTGGATAAAACCTGTTCAATCTGGGAACCCATCCGGTAAAAAAGAAGTGGGAAAAAAATGTGTGTAGAAACAGGAACTCGGTTTGGCTCCTCCCCTTTCTTAGTCCACTTCCTCCCGGGTGCTTCTGTGTTTATTCCTTCTAGCAATAGTCTCGCGTGGCTAGACTGTTGCCTCCACGATTTTGCAAATCCCGGCATACAGTCTGGGAGATGGAAGTTCTAGCGATGAGTGCGAGATAAAGCGGATGTGACGCACCCGCTCCCTTGGTGCAGTAGCGTTATGTCTCCTTTCAATATTTTTAGGGCGTTATTTCGTCTTTCTCTGGTGTTTTTGGTGTTACTTTCATGATGTTTTCAGATGTTTTCTTAAACTATACACACATAACCAGAATATGCTGCTCGACTGACTCTTTGCTAGTTTCTGTTACGTTTCCAATGGGACTACAGTTCAGTGCAGCAGTGGCTACTTCCGATACTCGCAGTCGCCGCTTGGGAATTGTAGTTCCAGACTCTATATAGCATTCGGAGATTGTGGAATAGTTGTCCGGCTACACGAGACTATCCTAACAACAACATGACATGTTTAGGGCAGCGCTGCCGACAGATTCCGCCGTGCCGCTGATTCTGTCCGTGAGAGATTTTAGGTTCCGTTGGACACTGAAAAGTTTCGGATTAATCCAACCACCCGACGCACAAATCACCAAGAGCTAAAGCCAAGTATTTTGTTGCATATCATAGCCCTGCATTCCCTCTCCAACTTCCTCTGTTGTTTGTTGTTGTTCCCCCGTGTCTGCGTCATGCCAGGATGGCAGCTGAGATGAAAAGTTGGCTCGGATTGGTCCGATAGATGCTGGATAAATAATAGAAACCGCCTGAGGAAGGACCCTGGAGATGGGAGCCAGCGGAAACATGCAAGATGTACGCACTGTTCCTGCTTCTATTTGTTCTCTGCCGCCCCCCCCCCTCTCTCTCTCTCTCTCTCTCTCTCTCTCTCTCTCTCTCTGTCATCCTCCCTTTCTCTCTTACATTGTCTGTTTTCACAATTTCCTTTTTCGACCGCAATGTCTGTCTGCAGTCATCTCTCTCTCTCTCTCTCTCTCTCTCTCTCTCTCTCTCTCTCTCTCTCTATCTCTCTCTCTCTCCCTTTCTCTCTCCGACTGTCTGCCTGTGTTTTTTGGAAGTGGTTTGAGCAGGGCCGGTTCCAAAGCAGTCTTTTAAAGCACACACACACAGCGAAAGCTGCCTCCTTCCTTGCGGTGCAGGTGGCGCGGTGTGTATATACACAAGAACAAACCCCCGCATGTGAATGCGATTACGCCGGCCGGGGGGAAAATCCCGGCACCGTTCCCAGTCTGCAGATTTACTTCCCCCCTCGATCTGCTGGTGGGAGCCATCTGACACCCAGTGTGTCTGTGTGGAACCACCGCAGCTCTGAGGAGCAGCGCCAGGCTCCGGGTCATGAGGGGACGCTCCCTGGCACGCCAGGGCCCCGCAGAGAGAGCCCGCATCAGGGCCAAGAGACGGTACCCTGCATCTAGGGCATTAACGAAAAAGTCGACAAGTCGACTCCCACCAGAGAAAGTTGAAAAAAAAACGTATTTTTTTCTATTGTTATTTTTGCTCCATATGTGCGTCTGTACAGCATTCAAACAGTAGGATTGCTTATTGTCAAGAACGGAATGATCCAATATTACAGTGCTACATTACATTTGGTTTAACATGGTTCTATTGTGAAAATAGCAGATCTACATGCTCACAACGCCTCGCATCGCAAGGCGTTGTGAGCATGCAGATCGGCTATTTTCACAATTTCTGCCTCTATATATTTGACAATTTGGACAATGTTTAATTTGTCATTTTAGAGGTCTTAAAAAGTCCTTAAATTGGTACTTTAGAAATGAGAAGATACCCTCTATACACTTAAACTTTATGTTGGTTTGTTTACAGGGACTTGTTTGACATTGTACAGAATTTACAGACAATATTTTAAATGAATCTCAGAACATTAGGTAAGACTTGGATTTTATGTGACTTTTATCGCGCCACGTTGTGACCTTGTAGATCTGCTATTTTCAAACATTTTGTACTTTGTACTTTTGTTACTTTAAGTATTTTGATGCCAATACTTTTGTACTTTTACTCAAGTACATTTTGAAGTCCGGACTTTTACTTGTAACGGAGTATTTCTATGCTGCAGTATTGATACTTTTATTTAAGTAAAACAAAACAAGTACTTTTTCCATCCACTGCCTGCAATAAAGAATGGAGACAGTGAGGGGTGGGGTGATCTGCTGCTGCTGCATTAAAGGTTACATCTTCAAGGTGTCTTCACAGTGTGTGTGACCCGCCCACACTATCAAAAGATCCCTGCTTGAAATAAATTAAGGCCGGTCCCGAATCGCGAGGTAAGCCCTTCTGAAGCTGTCACTCACACTTGGCTAATCCATGTTAATTTCCTGCAATCCGTCCCGTGCTCCCAAGGCTAATAACCGCCACTGTGACTGTCTGTCTGTCTGTCTGTCTGTCTGTCTGTCTGTCTGTCTGTCTGTCTGTCTGTCTGTCTGTCTGTCTGTCTGTCTGTCTGTCTCTCTCTCTCTCTCTCTCTCTCTCTCTTTCTCTCTTTCTCTCTCTCTCTCAAAGATTTAGTACTTTTACTTTTGGTACTTTAAATGCATTTTGATGCCAACACTTTCATACTTTTACTCAAGTGCATTTTGAATTCCTGACTTTTACTTAAGTACAAAATGTGAGTACTTTTTCCACCATAGCCCTGTAGCTCAAGAGTAGAACGTTTGGAGCTTGCACAGAGCGCCATGGTGCGAAGGCTTTGTTGAGCACTTTTATTGCAGAAAGGAAAGGACATTCCTTTTACATAATTGAGGATTCATTTGCGGTTGTTGCTCGTCTCTCGGTGATCTCAGTGGATGGTTGACGCGTCGCCGGCGTCTGCCTGTGACACGTTCGTCCCGCTGTGACACAATCAGACAGCTTTTCAATAAGCAGAGAAATGGATCAGAATTATTAAACAAAGCTTCCTTTTTCAAATGCACTTTTCAAGATATTGCATCTTAATGAAATCCGTTCTCGTGGGGTGAATGTCTCCCCCACGCGCACGCACGCACACACACACACACACACACACACACACACACACACACACACACACACACACACACACACACACACACACACACACACACACACACACACACACACACACACACACACACACAGAGACAGGGGTGTCGCACCAAATTCTGGGCCCTGGATACAAGGATTCACTTCACTCACTTTCATTATGTGCTTTAACTATTGAAAAATAGCAGATATACAAGCTCACAGCGCTGCAAGCTTGTAGATCTGCTATGTTTTATTTATTTTTATTGTGAAAATTTGTCTTTGAATAGTTCAAATCCTTCTTTTTTGAAAAAAACTATGTTTCTATGTCAGTGTTGTTCAATTTTTGTTCATGTAAAGGACCCCCAAAACGATATTTATTTAGTTCCAGGGACCCCCCAGAAGCAAAATTTGAGTACAAATGTTCGCTTAAAAAAAATGCAGATATAAAAAGATTTGCACACATTTTCACGACTTTTCAAAACTAGCAGATCTACAAGCTCGCAGCGCGCTGTGAGCTTGTAGATCTGCTATTTTTCAACCTTGGGCCCTAGTAACTCAGTCCCACTCCCCCCCCCCCCCCCCCCCCCTTGTGACGCCCCTGCACACACACACACACACACACACACACACACACACACACACACACACACACACACACACACACACACACACACACACACACACACACACACACACAGTCTCCCATTAGAGCACGGGGACACACAGGAAGTTATTATCGACCCTATTAGCTTTAAGTACAGTACTTAAGTAAATGTACTTAGTTACTTTTCACCACTGGAGAACAGATGGAACAGACATGGAGAGAGAGAGAGAGAGGAGGGGGAGTCGGTCCCCTGTGGGTTTGGAAGAACAACTGAGAGAAGAAAGTTTGTCTGCTTCTTGTCCTCCGCCGTGCAGATGAAAGGGTGACATTGACCATGTGACCGTTTTCCTGAGTTTGACCCCCCCGCGACCCCGGACCAGCTGTCCAGTCTATTGATCCACGCTCCTCTTTCTCTCTTCCAAATGTCCTCCCTCCCTTTCTCCCTATCCTCTCTCTCTCACACACTCTCTCTCTCTCTCTCTCTCTCTCTCTCTCTCTCTCTCTCTCTGACTCCCTCTGTCATCTTTTTTGCTCCAATCCTTTGATCCTGTGTTCCTCTTTTCCCTTCACTATTTTTTTTTGCGAGGCGTTGTGAGCATGTAGATCTGCTATTTTCCCAATTTCTGCCTCTAATATTTGACAATTTGGCCAATGTAACATTTTTCATTTTAGAGGTATTAGAAAAGGTCTTAAAAGTCCTTAAATTGTCACTTTAGAAATGTGCAGATACCCTCTATACACTTAAACTTTACGTTGGTTTGTTTACTGTTGAGTGAGAAAACGATGTTGCACATTAAGTCAATCATCTGGGGACCCCCCAAAAATAATTTGGTGACCCCCCCCCTGGGGGTCCCAACCCACAGGTTGAGAACCACTGACCTAAGCTGTAATCCTGGGCGCTGCTCTCCCTCATGCTTCCTTCAGTGCACGGGGAGTGAGCAGGCCGCTTCTTATCACCCGACAGGGGGTAGTTTCCCCGGTTTGGACGTAGCACGTGGAAGGAACACGTTATTCCAAAAAGTTCCATTCCCCTCGATCAGGTGCCACCGGCCAGCCAGGGGGAGGCAGTATAGAGACCAGGATTACTGCATGTTTTTGTGGGGGTATCTTCCCTCCACCATTCTTGTCGATGCACACAAACACTCCCGCTCCTTGACATTCGGTGTCGTATTTTTGGACAGACAGGATTGTGTGCATGCACATGTGATCATCAGTTATCATTTGCCTAGCGTTATTTTTGGTGACCCGTGTTTGTTTTGTACCCGTCTTACGCGTAAGCAGATATGTGCTTTATCCTGAACTGCACTTTGTCTGAACTCCAGCTTGGATGAGATCACTGCCTCTTTAGAAGATGTGCTGTGTTTCAGTCTTTGAAAGAGATACAGTTAGTTACAGTTAAAGGCGTATGACTGATTTATTCTCAGTTCTAGTATGGTGTCAAAGAAACAAAATAGCAAATCTACCAAGCTCACAATGCATGGCAAGATGCCTTGTGAGCTTGTATGTTACAGCTTCCTTAACCACTTGAACCCCAGAGTCCATATTCTGCCAAAGATGTCACGTGACTAGATCCAGGTCAGAGTTGAAAAAAGTAAAGTGACCAAAAATGTGTGCAATTAACTTCCGGCCCTTCAAAATAAGAGCGGCGGCCTATGAGACAAAATGCCGGCGCTCTGTGAAATTTAAACCTTCAAAGTAAGAGGCGCTAATTGAGTTTTAAAATAATGGTGGCTGGCCAATCTGGACTGGGGGGGCACAAAGTCTAATCTGGGTGGGCAGATTAGGCCCCCCTGTGGAGCCACCTATGGGTATTACTACAGGATATGAATCCAGGTGCACCATGAGATTTTGACTTACTTTGACCTACTGGTTTGAAAACCACAGGATAAACTGGTACATACAACTGAAGTGGAATATAGTGGTACAGTACATCATTTGA
Organism: Nannobrachium achirus; assembly: GCF_963921795.1. Lineage (NCBI taxonomy): Eukaryota > Metazoa > Chordata > Actinopteri > Myctophiformes > Myctophidae > Nannobrachium > Nannobrachium achirus. The sequence continues at coordinate 59,872,714 of NC_137819.1, forward strand.
AATGGCTCAGTTCTAGTACTGTATATCTGTCTCAGCTGCCTGGCCATGGTTGACCTCTGCAAACTGTATTTCCATCCTGTGTGTGTGTGTGTGTGTGTGTGTGTGTGTGTGTGTGTGTGTGTGTGTGTGTGTGTGTGTGTGTGTGTGTGTGTGTGTGTGTGTGTGTGTGTGTGTGTGTGTGTGTGTGTGTGTGTGTGTGCGCTCTTGTAATCCAAGGTTGCGTGCGTGCGTGAATGTGCGTCAGGGAAACTGAAATAAAACAGGGCATCTCGTCTGCCCAATGCTATTGTCACCATCCCAGGACACACACAGGGTGAGATAAATCCAGCAGGCTCCATTAGAAGGACAGACGTGTGTGTGTGTGTGTGTGTGACGAGCAGAGGTCAGGCGGTCAGAAGAGTTATTTCTGTAGCAACCCCAGACCTCCAGCATTGGATGCCCATTCATTCAGACAACAGCCTGCCAAGGAGAGAGCGCATGTGCACGTGCACACACACACACCGGCACGTTCACACATAGACATCAAAGGGGGCTTGGGCCCCTGCCCTTTTATCCGTCTGTAAAAAGTGCCCTATGCAGACCATGCAGTTTTTACTACAGTGAAAGAAATGCAAATGCCCCTCTTTCCATGCAATAACTGAAGGCAGTGTTCAAGAGAATTGCCTTGTCCAAACTCTCCTGAACTTGAATGCAGCATCTTAATGGTAATGATAATGAATTGTATTTGTATAGCACTTTTCCAAACAGAGTTACAAAGTGCTTCACAGAACATGATTAAAAACAACAACATACAAAAAACACAAAAACACATCAAAGCATAGAACACTTATGATACACAAATATCAATATACAGTGTACAAAAACACTTCTTTACACAATTATAAGAAACATTTAAAGGTGTAAAGGTAAGTTTTCAATAGTGACTTGAACCTAGGCAGGGATGGTGCTAACCGTAGCTCCACTGGCAGTTCATTCCATAACCTGGGAGCCCGAGCAGCGAAAGCACGATCGCCCCGGGTTACCATGTTAGTATTAAGTCTTTTTAACAGGCCCATGTCCGAAGACCTGAGGATGCGCCCTGAATCGCGAGGGGGCAGCATATCCCATGTAGGAGGGGGCCAGGTCATGCAGGGCTTTATACGTTATAAGCAGAATTATAAAATCGCACCTGAAGCTCACCGGTAGCCAGTGCAGAGCAGCCAGTATATGGGAGTGATATGGTCTCGTTTTCTCGTATTGGTGAGTAATCTAGCTGCCGAGTTTTGAATCATTTGCAGGCGGGATATGTTTTTCTTGCTAATGCCAGAATAGAGGGAGTTACAGTAATCAAGGCGTGATGATATGAGTGCGTGTATGACCTTTTCTAAATCGGTGGTTGACAGGAATGACTTGATTTTTGAAATGATCCTCAACTGAAAATAGCAGGATTGGACTACGGTTGTGACATGTTTATTGAATGAGAGGTCTGAGTCAAAAATCACACCCAGGTTATGGGCTGCAATTGTGACATTTGAGGAGAGGGGACCAAGTTGTGAGTGGAGGGAGATGGTTGAGCTGGGGGGGACCGAATAGAATGATTTCAGATTTGGTTTCATTTAGCTGAAGGAAATGTCATCTTATGTTGAAAGAATTGCCTGCCTCTGTGTAGAAAGCCATGCCGTTGCGCCACATCTCCAGTATTGATTATACTCAATTCAGTATGGTTTTCCACCAAAAGGCCCTTTTCGAGATTTCAGCCCCTGCCTCTCTAACATTCTCTGCGCGTCCCTGCACACTGCTGTAGATGAAACAGACATCCTCACGAACCCACATTTACACTATGTGGGCAAATAGTTGGCAGACAAACAGACAGACAGACACTATATGAGTGAGACTGGTGGGCATTCATTGGTGTCTCTTTGAGTGTGCTTCAGTGGTTTTCTATGAGTGCCATGATGAAGATGATGGTGGTGATGATGATGAAAGACAATGGAAAGACACCTGTGTATACCTGACCCTGTGGCTGTGTGTGTGTGTGTGTGCGTGCGTGCATGTGCATGCGTGTCTCTCACTCCCTCAATCCGCCGCTCTCTCAGGGTCATATATGGTTTATTTTTGGTCCTTTCATTGAGCTCTTAGAGGCTGTCGAGTGAACACGTGGACACACGCACGCACGCACGCACGCACGCACACACACACACACACACACACACACACACACACACACACGCTCCAAATGTATACATTCGCACACTGCCCCACACACACACACACACACACACTCCAAACGTATACATTCGCACACTCCACTGCCCCACACACACACACACACACAGTACAGAAAGGCACACATTTTAAACCTACAGCTTCCTTCGGTTTTTATTCTTTGAGTCTCTCTTGCTCGCTCTAATATGTGCGTGCGTGCTTGCACGCACGCACGCACACACGCACGCACGCACGTGTGTGTTGAGTGCGCAGGGTGAGTGGAGCAGAGGAGACTATCTGGAGAGGCTGTGGTAATTACCCAGCACTCTCTCTGTCCTGTGTGTCAGGTGTTATCTGGGGACCTCCCCTGCCGCGCCGCCGGTCCCCCCTCCTCCTCCTCCCCCTCCCCCGTTGGGCGCCGGTAATAGGTGGAAAACACAGCACTTAACGGCCCCCGCGCCAGCGCGCCTCGCATCCACCGCTACGGCGTATAATACCTCACAGCACCGCGGGATGTTGAGAGAGCACGGCGCCCCCTCGGCTCACGTCAGCACGGTGGTGTTGTTCTTGACGGCAAATTTTGATTTAGTTTTAGTCATGGTCTTTTGAATAAAAAAGTGTTACTTAGTTATAGTCATAATTTAGTCACCTGAAAAGGTTTTAGTTTTAGTCATAATTTAGTCACCTGAGAAGTTTTTGATTTAGTCTAGTTTTAGTCGACTGAATATCGTAAGGTTTTAGGCGACTAAATCTACAGTTGATTTAGTCAACTGAAATGTATTTTGGCAGGCCTTGATGGCATCCTATATGACTGATTTTACACTTGGTTTGCGTGCTGAAAATACGCGTCGCAGCAACACCGGAGAGCAACCAAACATAAAATGACTGTCTTCTCCACCAGTTCCTCCCCAAGATTTTAGTCTAGTTTTTATTTTGTTTAGGAAATTGTCAATATATTTCCATAAAATATTTAGATTTTTGCCCGACAGCGATGCTATATCTGCCCTAAGTATCCCATTTATGCTCATCTTATTTCATGCCGGCTGCACAACAGCAGGTGGCACGGCTGCATTATCGCTTCCTAGTTGAGCTACGCGCGTCGGTAAAGTGGTACTTTGAAGACAAAAGAATATTGCCGCTGTTGCAGTATTGACGCGTGATAGACATGCATGCTGTAATTTGTTTCGAAACATATCGACTGAGACGTGCCAGTTAGAAGCACGTTTCTTGACAAGAAATATTCGACCTGTGCGTGGTGCGTGCTTAAAGCTGCAATCTAATGAATAAATCAATATTTTAATCAATCTGTGGAGAGCGTTGATACAATATAACTCGTACACCTGCAGTGATACTGTAGGTGGTCTCCCTACTACTGCATTGAGAAATGTAGGCCTTATAGGAGACGTATTGATGTAATATTGCCTGAAGTAATATTTCCTGAAGCTCTAAAGCAGGGGTCTTCAACGTTTTCAGGCCAAGGACCCCTTAGCTGAGAGAGAGATGAAGCAGGGACCCCTTAGTTGAGAGAGAGATGAAGCAGGGACCCCCACAACCTGTTCATAGATTCCATATAGTTAGCACAATCATCAGTGTGTTTTGGATTCATGTCAATTTGTGTTTTCAGATACGTATTTAACCACTTGAACCGTCCATACTTAACTTGACATTTCGCTCTGTACTTGGTCTGCTTTTTCCACCTACACCAAACCTCTTTGCTGAAAATAGCAGATCTACAAGCTCACAACGCCTCGCAGCGCGAGGCGTTGTGAGCTTGTTAATCAGCTATTTTCAGCTTAATTAAGTTCTACATGAATAGTTCTATATGAATAGTTCATATTCTATATGAACGCTAGTTCTATGAACTCTACAATATGGACACTAGGGTGGTTAATATAAAAAAGGAGCCCTTGTTGAAGACCCCTGCCGTAGGTGGTCTCCCTACTCTTGCATTGAGAAATGTAGACCTTTTGTGGGTAGGACACGTATTGGATGTAATATTGCCTGAAGTAATATTGCCTGAAGCTCTAAAGTACAATACCTCCCCCTCCCCATATGTCAAGTGGGGATTGCCTCTCGTAGATGTTTGAATCCCAGGTAGCACATAAAAGCAACAGATTGGGCTTTAATGAAGGTCTCTAAAGATTAGACCATTTTGCTATCATTTCATTTATGTAAACGTAGTCTTGTCGTTTCATCCGACAGCGTGTTGGTAATAGATACTGTAGACTTAAGAAACGAAAGACATCAGTGCTAATTCAATTCATGTAATGAATCCATGCATCCCCAGGACCCAATAGCATACAGATTACAATCGAGTGGATGGCTTAGCGTTATAGCATAGTGTGTGTGCATGTGTGTGTGTGTGTAGGTGTTGACATACTGGCCTCTTTGCTGTAGCAGCCGTACAGATAACAGTGATCTGATAATACCTCGTACAGCTTGTTTACCCACTCTCCAGACCCCTAGCCGTACACCCCTGCACTTAGGCCACACACACACACACATAGGCCTACGCACACACACACACACACTCGTACGTATGCATGCATGCGCACACACAGGGGCGTCACAAGGGGAGGGAAAGTGGGACTGAGTTACCAGGGCCCAAGGTGGAGGGGCCCTAGTAACTTTAGCTATTGAAAAATAGCAGATATACAAGCTCACAGCGCGGCACCGAGTGCCGCGCTGCGAGCTTGTAGATCTGCTATTGTTGAAAAGTCGTGAAAATGACTGCAAATCTTTGAATATATGTATTTTTTAAGCAAATATTTGTAACTCAAACTTTGCTTCTGGGGGGGGTCCCTAAATATTTTGAGATGGGGTTCTGTGGCCAAATACATATCATTTTGGGGGTCCTTCACATGAAAAAGCTTGAGCATCACTGACATGGAAACATAGGTTTCTTGCACACATTTTCACAATTTTTCAAAAATAGCAGATCTACGAGCTCGCAGTGAGCTTGTATATCTGCTATTTTTCAATAGTTAACATTCATGGGGGGGCCCACAGTGAATCCTTGTACCCAGGGCCCGGAATTTGGTGTGACGCCCCTGCACACACACACACACACACACACACACACACACACACACACACACACACACACACGCACTTATGAATTACCTTGAGCGAGTCATATCTCTCTCTTAGCCCCGGACGTAATGTCTCCACGGATGCATCCAGATCAATTCTTCGGGATGTCTTATTCGTGGAACGGACGGCGGGCGGGGAGGAGGAGGGGGGAGGAGGGAGGAGGGGGAGAGGCGTTGCACAAACCAGGGCCAGATCCAATTTCAAGCTGCAAAAAGCAAATGGCCTTGGCTTCTTTGGAAATCAAGGATTATACCAGCAGATTTCCAAGTGGAGCTGATATTGATTCTCGACGGCGGGTCTCCGGTGAACTGGAGGGCCCTCGCCGCCTCGCTGTAAAGCTTTTAAAAGCTTGCTGCGTGCCTTTGAACGCTCCCCCGCCCCCTTCCCCGGCAGCACTATAACCTCTCTATCTAAAGCGACGCCAATTGACCCTCATGAATATAGCCTCCCTGTTGAATCTCACATGCGTTCAATGGCGTCGGTTATTTATTTCATAAGAGGAGGTGATGCAGCTAGTGGCGTCAGTTCAGAAAAGCTAAGGTATGACAACATGACTGGTGTCTTGCAGACACCAGTCATGTTGCCATACCTTAGCAACAGGTATGATACATTTATTTTTTACATTCTATTCCCCCCCCCCCCCCCCCCGTTTCTACGGTTTCTTGGGCTGGATATGGCAGGCTGAAACGGTTGTTCAAGTGCATTGCACCTCTGCAGCTGACCTGCGGAACCTGGGAATATACCATTTCCTCGAAATGGGGAGAATAAAAGTGCGGAGCATATAATTATAATACCTTGTTTGTAGCCTGATTTCAGACTCAGCTGAAGCTCCACTCTGAGAGTGGGCGGGTCTATGGGCTGGAACCAGGCTACCTTGTTTGACCATTTTTTAACATTTTGCATGTAGTTATTTTACTGTACTTTAACAACATAATAACCAGCACAGATAGACGAGGAGACATTCATGGATTTATATTTAAAAGTAACTTTTATTTTCCCCCCCTGGACCCAGGGTATGGCAGCTGCATACCCCTGCCATACCCAGTTGACGCCCCTGAGGTGATGGGCACTGTGAGCGAGCCTTTGCGACTCAGAATGGTACAAAAGAAGAGAGATAATCACAGCAAAGGTGGGATTGGGTTATGGATTTAGTGACATTCTGCAAAGAGCTGTACAGTGTATTTTTGGTCCAGATGTCTTTACAAGGGCAGTACAGTACATCCTGAAGGATGAGGTGTTTTATCCTGTTACATCCTGGTCAATACAGTCTAAAGTGTTGCTGTTTAGCAGATCCAGAAGGACTCACAAAAGTGCCAGAGTTTAAAACGCTAATGAAGCAAACCTATGCTAACATCAAGTAAACAACATATTTCTGGCCATAGGCCAGAGTTACAACAACATACTTGTGAAGCACTTTTTAATGGGTGAAGTAAAACATATAATGATATTTAGGGATGTCCCGATCAGGTTTTTTTGCTCCCGATCCCGATCACATATTTTTGCTCCTGATTCGATCCCGATCCCTCCCAATCCGATCTTTTGGCAATGCATTAAGGAAAAAGAAAAGAAACATGCTTTTATGTTGTCCCTTAAGGTTGTTTTTTTATTAATTTAAATAACAGTATCGAATCTATCCAAGCTTTTCTTTCACTTAGTGCAGCATTGTATCAAAACAAATTAAAAATAAAGCTCATCAGCTTATATATTTTTTAAATATATAAAGACAAGGTGTTTCTCGATCTTTTTGTCCCGATTCCGATCTTTTGAAATCGGCCCCGATCTCCCCGATTTCCGATCTCCTGATCCGTTCGGGACATCCCTAATAATATTGGTTCACCATACTAGGACGTACACATACAGCAGTAGTACAGTGGTTCTCAAACTTTTATTGGTTGCAGTACCCCCTTATACTGATTTCTGAAGCCAGGTACCCCCTTCCCCTGACTACAGCACTGCTTATAACATTGACATCAAAAGTCCAGCTCTAATGCCAATATGTTCATAATGGCAAATAAACATTGCTTTCTATTCAATAACAGTTGTAGTAAAGGTATTGATGTCATTGGGTTTGACATGAGTAGGTTCACACAAAGACTGTCAATATGTTTTGTCATTAGCCATAACAGTGAAATAAATATTCCCAAGCGCTTCGCTCTTCTATTAGACTGAGGACGTTCCCCCAGCTTTGGTAAAATGTACACTCTCAGAGTTACTGACCAGATGTTGAGGTAGGCCTGCACGCCACCAGACTCCTTCTCTCTGCAGCCATAGCAATGATGACGACACACTGCTCTACATGTGAAGCTGTGTGCTGTGGTCTGATGTGTTTTGATGGGTGGTCTCACACTGAGCCCCCCCCCCCTCCCCCCTCCCCACCAACCCATTCTCCAGCTCCAACTCTGTGGTCGAGAATTAAAAAAAGTTTGTTTTCAAACCCTTTAGCCATCTGTTCCTCAACTTGCATGTACTGTATCTCTGTCTTTCTCATTGTCTCTCTCTCTCTCTCTGACAACACGCACGCACACGCACACGCAACACACACACACACACACACACACACACACGCACACACACACACACACACACACACACACACACACACACACACACACACACACACACACACACACACATACTTTGAATATGTCCATTGTTAGCAACTAATAATGCTTACTGACGTACGTGAAGTGTGATATAATTGCTCTTAGGAATCCAAGCAAAAATACATATTGAAAGATTTCTGAGAATCGTATTTTACAAAGCACACAGAAAGAGAGAGAGAGAGAGAGAGAGAGGAGGGGGTGGGAGAGAGAGAGAGAGAGAGAGGCTTCACATAGTCTTTACAAACAAAGTGTGGATTAGCTTGGAGACCCTGCTGGGCCAGAGAACGGAGGCGTGGTGGTCTTTATGTGAGCGGGGGGAATTGAATAAGTGGCAGCTCCATCAGCTTCTCATCCTCAGCAGCGCCCCCGGTTAGAGGCAGGCGCCATGGCGACCGGCCCGAGACCGTTGCCGTCGTCGTCGTCGCGGCGACGGGTGACGGTCGCCTTGCCAACTGGCATCGGCTGCCGTGGCGCCGTACGAAAACCCAGTTCCATTCCCAGCAGTGTTGTCTGGAAGCCATGCTTTCTACGTTGTTCCTTCACCTGACCGAGGTGCACCGAAGGCACACGTGCACACGCATGCACACGTGCACACGCATACACAGGCAGAGAATGTTAGAGAGGCAGGGGCTGATATTTGTAAAAGGGCCCTTTTGGTGAAAATATCGAAAATAGCAGACCTCCAAGCTCACAAAGCTTGGAGGTCTGCTATTTTCGATGCTTGGTTTCGACGCAGAGAGGACGAATTCTTTCAACATAAGACGCTGCGTTCAAGTTCAGGAGAGTTTGGACAAGGCAATTCTCTTGAATGCTGCCTTCAGGTATGGCATGGAAATAGGGCATTTGCATTTCTTTCACCATAGTAAAAACTGAGTTCACCCCCACAAAGCTATGGTTTAGTGATGAGTCATCCCTTTTCACGGTGGTTCAGTGATGAATCGTCACTTTTCGCGGTTTTGCGGGGGCCTTTCTAGCCCAAGGAATGTTTTTCATGCAAAACAAATGCTTGCATTGGATTCAGAATCATCAAAAACCCCTATTATGACCCCTCACATGCTACTTAAAGCAGATTCTTTTTTTGGACCCCAACCTTTTTTTGAAAAAACTGTGCCCATATTGCATTTTGTTTGAGTGGCTAACTTTTTGGAAAAAGTAGGTCCAGAGGAAACTTTATGCAAAATTTGTGAACGATTGTCTTACTAAGGTGCCGGGCTACCACCCTACCCCCTCTCCATCAAGAAGCCTTGCACGCAAATAGGCTATAGGAGCGCTCTGCGGGGTGCCGCAACCCCACGTCCCCCACAGACTTGCCGCCTATGCCCACTTGCCCAGGGTACTCCAGGGTTAAACCTGAAGTAACCTCACCTCCTCCTAGCTACGGATAGCACCGGGCCTGGGGTGTGTTGTGGCTGCTGTGTGATGGTGGTGGTGATATCGATGCTGCATGTCGATATCTCTCTCCACCCTCCCTCCCTCCCTCCCTCCCTCCCTCCCTCCATTGGTTGCTTTCCCAAGGGTCCAGAAAAAGCCCTACTTCTCCCTCATTGATTGGAGGCCCATTAACGACGGGAGAGGAAAACAAAGGCTTTCATCATCGCAGAGACGCTCACAGACAGGGACTTACTGCACAAGTCTGCTTTTTTTATCCTCCGTCTCTCTCTCTGTCTGTCTGTTTGTCTCTCTCTCTCTACTGCAGGGGTCTTCGAAGTTTTCAGGCCAAGGACCCCTTAGTTGAGAGAGAGATGAAGCAGGGACCCCCACAACCTGTTCATAGATTACAATATAGTTTCATCGTTTGACAGCACAATCATCGGTGTATTTTGGATTCATGTCAATTTGTGTTTTCAGATATTTAACCACTTGAACCATCAATACTTAATAAACTTGACCTTTGTACTTAGTCTGCTCTTTTTCCCCTCTACACCAAAGCTCTTTGCCAAAATTGTATTTTTGGCTAAAGTTCTCAGAATACGGACACTAGGGTTCAAGTGGTTAATATAAAAAAGGAGAAAAAAATCCCTCAAAGATTTGGAGGACCCCCTATAGTAACTCTGAGAACCCCCCTAGGGGTCCCGGACCCCCTGTTGAAGACCCTTGCTCTACTGCATTTCCCTCTCAGAAGTCACACCTACATGACATGTTCTTGTTCCTCTCCTCTCTTAAGCCCTCTTCTCCACCTTCCACTCTCCATTTACAGTAACCCATCGCCTTTCTTTCCATCTCTGCCTTGTGCCATCACTCTTTCTCCTCCAGGGACATGCAGATAATTTTACAGAGGCAGGGGCTGAAATATCTAAAAGGGCCTTTTGGTGAAAATATAGAAAATAGCAGACCTCGGCTATTTTCAGTACTTGATATACCACACTAAACTAAGCATAAAAAAAGGCAACGTGGCGTAACAGCATGGATTTCTACACAGAGAGGGCATTTCTTTCAACATAAGATGCTGCATTCAAGTTCAGGAGAGTTTGGACAAGGCAATTCTCTTGAACGCTGCCTTCATGTATGGCATGGAAAGCGGGGCATTTGCATTTTTTTCCACCATAGTAAAAACTGCGTTTATGTTCTGGAGAGGGGACTTTTTACAGACGGGTGAAAGGGCAGGGGCTCAAGCCCCCTTTGATGTCTATGTGTGCACGTGCCTGTTCTCCTCCCTTTTAAACAATCTATGCTCTCCGTCACCCTTTCATCTCTCTCTCTCTCTCTCTCTCTCTCTCTCTCTCTCTCTCTCTCTCTCTCTCTCTCTCTCTCTGTCTCTCTCTCTGTCTGTCTGTCTCTCTCTCAATCTCTCTCAATCTTTACGGAGCCTGGCAACATGTTACCTATCATCAATAAGCTAATCAGGTTTAGCATAGCGTTACTGTAGCCAATGATGGACAGGGTTGTTGGAGAGACTGAATCCATAGAGTTATAATAATAATAGAGAGGACGCCGCATATCCCTGCCCGTCCACTTGCATTGAGTTGCTCACCCAGTGCATGAAGCGTACTTCCGCGTTTGAAACGCCTCTGAAACGTGACGTAGTGGGGCTTCTATTTGGCTTCTGTGACGCATTTTGCGTCATAGTTTGTGTTCATGGACGCGCTGGGGCTCCAATTCATGAACGAGCACTTCCGGTATGAACGCGCGTCAATACAAAGAAGCCTAGATGCACGTTCATGAGGTTCATTAATAGAAGCCCCAACTGCAATACCTCAAACAGCCACCATGTCCATTTTGTTTCAGGGCGCCCCCAGGGTTCTGGGGGCTTGACTGAATCCCATAAGATAATCTTCTCCCAGCAGGCCTACTGTTTTATTATAATATATTACTGCTGCACTTTTAGTATAGTTTGGTATCCAGGAAACTGAATGCAACTTAGTTTGGGTGTAAACGCCTAATGCCTAAATTATGCACTAATGTGTGCGTCTTTTTGTCAAACACTCAAGCCCTATTGTACAAAAATACATAAATACATCTTTTCAATACTTTGAAATGTTTTTAGAGATGTTGCCTTATAATGCCATGCTCAGAATGGACGGCAGGCTTATGCCTCATTCACATACAGAAAAGCCAAGCTAATGGTTGGCTTGGTAATTCAATGTAATCTCTATGCAAACCAGCTTTAAAAATGTCCAAGCTTTTTTTCGAGCATGGAAAATGTAAAAGCTGGTTTGCATAGAGTACTTTGAATTACCAAGCCAATCATTAGCTTGGCTTCCCTCGGTGTGAATGCAGCATTAGGGTAAATAGGGACGGCAGGCTATTTTTTTTACTGTTACTATTTGTCATTACAAACACATCCATGCCTTGGTTGTCCCACACAAGCCATCACAATCTCATAAAGCATTCGGCACAACTGCTAATCAAAGTGACTGCACTGGCCAATCACAGCGCATCTTTTCCGGGACTTGGCAAAACACATAAAAGCAAAACATCTGTTTAGCAGAGTGTGATGGCTTGTGTGGGACAACGATGGCATGGATGTGTTTAAAAAACAATTTTGACCACAACAAATAGTGTAAAAGCAATAGGCTTATTATAGTCTCCACTCTATGCTATGAGAGCTGCTGGGTTCTGCTGGGGAAACTGGACAACAGGAGCATTTCTGCCTAATAGACCCCATGGACAGTCTTTGTGGATCAATATAAGTAGGAACATGAGTCTAGAAGTGATTTTTGGGGCGGAGTTGTCCTTTAATCTTGCTACTTTGTGCAAAACAAAACAAGCGGTGGACAACATCACGCCTCCACCCTGCAGGTGACAGGTGTTTGTGTGTCAGATACAGCAGCTGTGTGTGTGTGTGTGTGTGTGTGTTCGTGTTCAGGGACGTGCTGGGCCCCTGATTCAGCCCTGGAAAAAGAGTTGGAGAGGCCCTCATTGCGTGCTATAGAGAGAAGATTTGCTGTTTCAGATCATGACAAGTGACAAGCCAGTGGGCCAATTACTGTACATGAGTTATATTTCGTCGTTGTCGGGTGGAAACCTTGTATGTCCAAAACCGTTTGTTTTGTATTTATCATTTTAAAAGTGATTTAAACAGCCGATCTACAAGCACACAACGCGAGGCGTTGATCTGCTGTTTTCATTACTTTTGTGCGAAGGCCTTGTATGATGAAGCAAGGCTTTGCGAAAAAAATGTACAAATTTGAAACTTGGAGATACAAGGTTTCTGCCCGACAGTGACGATTTACTTTGTTGGCCACCCAGCCCCCAAAATGGAACGAATGCAGACATTTTATTTACATTTTTTCCTAATGGCCGGCCTGGACCGGCCGGGAATGAACTGGCCGTTCGGGAGTTGTCCCGCTTTTCCCGATGGCCAGCACGTCCCTGCGTGTATTCGTGTGCGTGTGTCTCAGCGAGCGACTGTGTGCGTGCGCGGCAGTATAGTCTGACAGACTGAAAGCGTACGGACAGCTGCACCTGCTGCTGGCATCAAACAGTGGAGAGCTCCTGTCAGCAGTGGCCTTAATTACAGCCTGCCTCACGCGACAGGCCTGCTCTAGGATCAGTCACCTCACCTGAGGGCTCCCGGTACCCTCCTCACGCGACAGGCCTGCTCTAGGATCAGTCACCTCACCTGAGGGCTCCCGGTACCCTCCACTGCAGGCTGCAGCCTGTCCCCCAATCAGCCGCAGTGCCAGCCCGCAAGGGTGTCACAAGAGTGGGGGGAAAGTGGGACTGAGTTACTAGGGCCCAAGGTGGAGGGCCCTTCATTGTTTTATCCACAACTTTCCAACATCCCATCGTGCATTGCACAGGAGTTGCACGGAGCTTCCGGCGCCGCAGCCGAGTGTGATCTACAAGCTCACAACGGCTGCATCTGCGACGCGACGTGAGCATATGTCTGCTGTAAACCGGAAAGAGGTGGATACTTTAGCTATTGAAAAATAGCAGATATACAAGCTCACAGCGCGGCACCGAGTGCCGCGCTGCGAGCTTGCAGATCTGCTATTTTTTGAAAAGTCGTGAAAATGTGTGCAAATCTTTGAATATTATGCGTGTTTTAAGCGAACATTTCTAACTAAAATTTTGCTTCTGGGGGGGTCCCTGGAACTAAATGTTTTGAGATGGGGGTCCGTGGCCAAATACATATAATTTTGGGGGTCCTTCACATGAAAAGGTTTGAGCACCACTGACATAGAAACATATTTTTTTCAACCAAAAAAAAAAAAAAAGATTTGAAAGACGCTCAAATTTTGCACGATTTTTCAAAAATAGCAGATCTACAAGCTGCGAGCTTGTAGATCTGCTATTTTTCAATAGTTAAAGCACAAAATAATGCGTAATAGTGCCTTCCCAGTCTAAATGGGTTAAACCCCCTTCCGCCTATGAAGAACATTCATGGGGGGGCCCGCAGTGAATCCTTGTACCCAGGGCCCAGAATATTTGGTGTGACACCCCTGCCAGCACCGGATCGATTGCCAATCGGTTACAGTAACGGGAAGGCTATCGACCCCCCTCCCCCTCCCTCCCTCCCCCTTATTCGTCGGGAGAGCCCCGCTCTCATTGACCGTAAATCAACGTCAGTGGCCGGCATCGATCGTCAATCAACCCTCTGTGACATTATGGATTGGCCGGTGCCCGCCCCCCCGGGCCCGTCATTCGTGGCCCCCGGGCCGTGGCCGTATATTGATCCTCCCCCTCAGATACACTATCGAGGTCCCCTGTATTGATAATTCATTTATTGTCCTGTAATTTAATTTTCTTTGCTGTCCATATTGTTGTTACAGGAAAGAGGCCCCGCATGCAGTGGAAACCTAGTTAACGGGCACCCTGCCTTTTCGCGTCGCCGTACGTTGGGCAAGAACCCGCTGTCTTTTCATGCTCATGTATTAAAGCAATAAGCCACAAGAGGCGAGTGGTTACCGGGGGAGTATACACCGGCTGAGAGGCGTTGGGAAACACGAGGCGCAGCCGAGTGTTTCCGACCCTCTCAGCCGGTGTATACTCCCCCGGTAACCACAAGCCTCGCGTGGCTTATTGCTTTTCTAAAACGGTCACAATATTGCAACATGAATATCATAGCATTGCATTATTTAAAGAAAAAAGTACACTTCTCCGCCACCAGGAAGAGACATTTCCTTGCGTTTACCAGCAGGAACGGGACTTACGGAAGCCAGTGTGTTTACAAAGTCACGTCATTCTTTTTGCAAAAAGAATAGGGAAACAACACTTGTGTTAGATCAGTCTCATGTTAAGAAGTTAAGAACCATATTCGATCCATGCACATGTTTATTTTCGTCCAGATTTAGCTGCTATGTAGGCCTATCACATCAAAAACGCTAGCATAGCAACCTAAGCTAAACAGCCGAGTGGTGCCTGGAGAATAGAGGGCGCTTGTTGCCTTTACAAGCCCCGCCCGAAGCCATTCAGCCACTGTCCTATGCATGCGGGCGGTGCTTAGAAGCACCCGCACGGCAGGATTTGAGAGGAAATCAAACGGTCGCTTCTCTAGTTCAGCCTCACGGCACAGTGGAAAGAAATAACGCACCTGGCTTTGATATAAACTGATTCAAGGTATGGGTTACAGTCTCAGGTATACCATGGCACCCAGCCAATCAGAATCAAGGAATGGAACTAGCCGTTTTAGAATCCCGATTTTATACTTGGTTGTATGACAACGTTTCGCAAAAGCATATGGAGTATCGTGATGTTGTGAGCTTGTAGATCTGCTATTTATCATTAAACACTTTTGCCAACAGGGACTCGGGTTCAAAGGGGTTGTACAAGGTTTCCGCCCGACAGCGACGATATTGTGCTTGTGTCTGGACAGGGGCGTGCAGAGAATGTTAGAGAGGCAGGGGCTGACATTTCTAAAGGGGCCTTTTGGTGGAAATATCGAAAATAGCAGACCTCCAAGCTCACAACGTGTTGTGCTGCGACACGTTGTAATCTTGGAGGTCGGCTATTTTCCGTGTGTGACTGATACCACACTGAACTAAGCATAACCGGGTCAATACTGGATTTCTATTCAGGAGAGTTTGGACAGGGCAATTCTCTTGGATGCTGCCTTCAGGTGTGACATGTAAAGAGGGGCATTTGCATTTCTTTAACCATAGTAAAAGCTGCATTCATGGTCTGGAGAGGGCACTTTTTACTGACGGATAAAAAGGGCAGATGTCTGTGTGTGCGCGTGCCTGTATGTGTCTGGAAGTGGAGCATGGCGTTTGTACTGTGTTCCAAAGGCCCCTCACCCTGCACCTCCTCTCGCTGCACAGCTCAAGAACATTTTTTAACTTTGTTAAGTTTTAAGGTTACTCGTCTCGTCTGGCTCTCCCAGACCGTATGGGGAGGTTTGACTGCTTGTGGAAAATGAATGGGTCCAGGCCAGGGACGTGCTGGCCATTGGGAAAAGCGGGGCAACTCCCGAACGGCCGGTTCATTCCTGGCCGGTCCAGGCTGGCCATTAGGAACATTTTTAAGCCTTTGTTTCATTTTGTTGGCTGGGCGGCCAACAAAGTAAATCGTCACTGTCGGGCAGAAACCTCGTATCTCCAAGTTTCAAATGTATACATTTTTTCGCAAAGCAAAGCCCTGCTTCATCATACAAGGCCGTTGCACAAAAGTAGTGAAAACAGCAGATCTACAAGCACACAACGCCTCGCGGTGCGAGGCGATGTGTGCTTGTAGATCGGCTGTTCTCACTAGTTTAAATCATTTTTAAAATGATAAATACAAAACAAACGGTTTTGGACATACAAGGTTTCCACCTGACAACGACGAAATATAACTCATGTAATTGGCCCACTGGCTTGTCACTTTGTCATGATCTGAAATAGCAAATCTTTGAGTAGCAGCAATGAGCAGCAACTCTTCTTCCCGGGCTGAATCAGGGGCCCAGCACGTCCCTGGGTCCAGGCCAGGGTACTATTGTTTCTCTCTGTTCTCAACAGCTACAGCTATAGCTTTGAGGTACCCTGTGGTGAAGCCCCCCCAGCCCCCAGGGGGGCTGCTCTGTAGCAAGCAGGAAGACTGTGGTTGTACTGGGCAGCTCCCAGGTGTCCTCGTGTCTCGCTGTATGAATGTCAAACAGGGCAGAGCTGGAAAAGAGCATGCACGCTCAGCAAAATACTGTCCCTAGATAAATACTTAGTTTTATATATATATAGAGAGAGAGAGGGAGAGAGGGAGAGAGGGAGGGAGAGAGGGAGAGAGAGAGAGAGAGACTGCAAAAAGAAAGGAAACTTGACTTCGGTCCATTATATAATTATCTCCCCTTTAATAATACCAATTTGTATTGTGCTTTATATCATTTTCATCGTTGATTCGTCACCTTTACAGCGAGGTACAGCTTGTAAGCATCGGGCATTCGAGGCATGAGCTACGCAGCCAAACAAACGTGTGGGTAGCGACAACCAAAGGTTTGCCAAAATGGCTTGCAATAACCTGTTCTGCTGGCATTTACTCTCGTTTTTTTGGGCTTCCCTGACACTGAGCTTAAAATTAACACTAAGTGTAAAAATAGCCATTATATGTTGTTTCTTCTTTTCCTTATTACCGTGGGAGAGTGCAGCCATTCAATGCTCCAAGCAACAAAGGTGAACACCAAAAGAACAGTATTGCAGGCCTGCCAGGCCATTTTGACCATTTTTCGAGGGGCGCTACCCACACGTTTGGCTGTGTTGCTCATTCCACAAATGCTAGATCCTTACCTCGTTGTAAAGGTGACAAATTAACTATAACAATGATATCAAACACAATACAATTTGGCAAAATTAAAGGGGAGACATGATAATGGACCGAATGTTGGCAAATTTTGGTTCGGCGCTACCCACACGTTTGGCTGTTCCACGAATGCCAGATGCTTACAAACTGTACCTCGTTGTAAAGGTGAGGAATCAATGATGAAAATGATATAAAACACAATTTTCCTTTCTTTTTGTGCTTAGTTTATGAAGAAATGTTAACCTCTGGCCTGTAATATACTGTTTTTTTTTAGTTTGTTTTGTTTTAAAAGGTAAAAGACATTAGATGCAAGAAGTACGGAAACATTCTGTTCAACCTTTTTTTATTTCATGGACCAACCGTTTAATATGAATTGAGCTATGCATGGGCTATTTCATAAGATATTTTTTTTAATCAATCTTCAATGTTAATTTAACTCTGGGAGTATACAAATGGAACCCAATGAACTAGGGATGTGAATCTCGACCACTGAGGCGATACGATACGCATCACGATACACTCCCAGCGATACGATATAATTGCGATACATTGAAATCTTGCCGATACGATACATCACGATACACCCCTGACCCCGATACGATGCGATATGATTCACGATATTTTGCGATACACCCCTGGTCCTTACGATGCGATACGATTCACGATTCGGTACGATTCAACACAATGCAAAGGATTTATATTAAAGCCCATGTAAATTTCCCCCCAAAAAATTACTAAAAATGCATTACATTTAATTTCCAAACAATTTATTGTTTCACTGTAGTACTAGGCTCTGTCTAACAATCCAACTTATTGAAATCTGGGAGAACACTCCTTGCTGGCTGGTAAAATTGTTTGATTAATACTATATCATTATTATATATCATTACATCCTCAACAGGTGGTCAGGGACCCCTAGGGTCCTCAGAGTTATGTGAGGCAGCCAAATATTAATAGTTAGTTTTTACAGTAACCAATTGAACCCTAGCAAGTAGCAACCCTATGGGGGAACATTAGCCAATACATTAACACTTATTGAGGGTTTAAGAGATAATAATTCATGGATTATAATGAATAACATAAATCCATCATATTAATAGAAAAGATAATGTGTGAACAAATAAACACAACATAGTAATGTATTAATGCCACTGATGAAATAGTGCTGTCAAACAAGTCTCTGACAAGTTTTAATCTGCAACAGTTTTATATAATAGCCTACAGTAGTCTAAAATAGCCTACAGTGGGGGTCCCTGCTTGATCTCTCTCTTCTCAGTTAAGGATCCTTGACCTGTATTATTATTATATTGTATGAATATAATCTAGGATTTTGCCATTTCTAGCCAAAATGTTTCAAAACGTAGATATTTGAGTCACAACGCGTCGCGTTGTGAGCTTGTAGGTCTGCTATTTAGGTGCGTGCGCGACACCGTCGAGCTGCCAAGTATAAATCAGGCTCCAGCCTCTCTTTGCAGAGGGAACAGCAGCAGCAGAAGAAGAGTGTTCTGCCTGCTACAGTAACAAGTTGTGAAACAGTGTCAAATACTTTGTTTTAATCGCTACGCTAGCTGCACGCCCAGTATCGTTGTTGTAGTTCATACGTGTGTGTAGTTAAAGCGTGGAAGCTTCTGCTTTGTTTAAATCAATTCCGTCGCAGACTCGACAAGAAGAACAAACGGGTGTGGAATGTGGATCATAATATCACGCAGCGTGCTCCAGTCCAGTGACACAACAACGGATCACATCAGCGAACATTGGACAGGGATGTTATAAAGCTAAACGTGGTACTAATCTTGCATGTTTAACCAGTGGGCTCACGACTGCTGTCTGTCTGTCTCTGCATTCCGTCGGGTCGGGTGTTCACTGCGCTCCGCTAAAAGACGCATATCTGTAGAGTCGCTACAAGTGCTTTTTGGGGGGAGGGCTGATGGGGCATTCAATGCGCCTCGGAAACACAGTATAGAATGAAATACTATTATGCAAAAACCGATCCAACCGTGGAATGTACCGATCCAGGTCACTCACGATACGATACATCACGATTCCAGCCGTCAATTGTACCAATCCACCCTGAATGAACCGATTCACTCGTATCGCGCACGTTTGTATCGCGATTACGATCCGTACCGGTATATCTTCACATCCCTACAATGAACCCATTCCTTTCAGTTTGTACACTCAGAGTTACAGACCCATAAGGGTTCATAAATATCAGTAATTTGACAGGGGACCCCCTAGCCTAGAACTATCTCATGGGCTTTGGGTTTGGGCTCCCGAACACCACGTTGAGAACCAGAAATGGTAAATGGTAAATGGTGCATTTATATAGCGCTTTTAATCCAAAGCGCTTTACATAGATTGTGCATTACATTCACCCATTCACACACACATTCATACACCGGTGGCAGAGGAAGCCATGCAAGGCACCAACCTACTCACCGGAGGCAATTAGGGGTTCAGAGTCTTGCCCAAGGACCCTTCGACATTAACTCAGGGGGAGCCCGGATTCGAACTGGGAACCCTTCGGGATTTATACCCTTCGTGCTCTAATACCAGTTTCTCTACCCCTGAGCTATGCCGCCCCTAAGATAGAATAGTCAAATTCAGAGTAACTTACTTCATTCACTGCCAAGAATATTTAACCAAAACACTGACCACTGCCAGCTATTTTAAATTTTTCCTTACGTTTTCAAGTGGACACTTATAGGGGTCCCTGTCATATCTTTTCAAATGGGGGTCTGCGGGCTGATGAGTGTCAATTTGGGGGTCCTCGACTGATCTAAGCATTTTCATGATCGTGACAGCCCTAGCTATGTAGCTCCAGCATCTGTCTGTCTGTTCTATAGGCCTAGAATTATTGAGTGCTTTAACCAGTGAAAAATAGCAGATCTACAAGCTCACAGCGCGGCACCGAGTGCCACGCTGCGAGCTTGTAGATCTGCTATTTTTGAAAAAGTCGTGAAAAAGTGTGCAAATCTTTGTATATATATGTATTTTTAAAGCGAACGTTTGTAACTCAAATTTTGCTTCTGGGGGGGGGGGGGGTCCCTGGAACTAAATATTTTGAGATGGGGGTCCGTGGCCAAATACATATCATTTTGGGGGTCCTTCACAGTGGCGTAGCCATGGGTGGGCCTGACTAGGCCTAGGCCCACCCATTTCGTTTTTGTGCCCACCCAAAAAAAAAATATATATATATATATATTTTTTTTATTTTTTTTATTTTATTACATATATTATATTTTTTTATAGCACATTAAGTCATTTTGATGATAGTCGCATCCTTACAACAACTAAAATAACATAACATCATCATGTGGACGCTAGTGATATACAGTATAATATAATGTGCAACAAGCGTCCTTCCCTGCTCGCAGCCAAGCATGTCTAGACTAGTGTGTCATGTAATTCTAATTTAGTCCATTTACTTCCTGTAAGTAGTCGACTTAAAAATAAAACCAATTGCTTATATATCATCATATTACGGCAGGGTCTTATTTTGAAATCCACCGTTACAGGAAATGCTTAAGCGTGTTGGGCTACTTGTCAAGAGTTGTTGCAGCCTGCACAATGTATACAGGATTCACGTGGATTACTGCCACAAGCTTTTTGACTAATCTAAAGTTCATATTCATGATATGAAAACCATGCTCCTGGGACTTAAAACAATACACAGCGTTTGAAAGCAGCAATAGGTGAGTGAGACTGGTTAATTACGTTCTGCTGGCTTGGCTGTTTTTGTTGTGGGAGAGGGAGAAGCGTCAGAGCTCTGATAAAAAGTTGACGGTGCAATTAAACATTTCGGTCTTTTCTCTTCATAGTTGTTTATTTTGTCTTGCACCAGTGACTAGGCTACTGGGTCAGTCTGCAATATCTCTCTGTGATACATTAGCGTTGTGCTCCGTGTGTATAGTCTTTTATACTAACAGGAGTGTTGTCAATTAAAATAAGCATCTCATGCCGTCATGTTACCGGCTTCTTCTCTAATATGCCATTCTGTTTTTGCACGGCTGGAATGACCCGCGCATCACTAGTGGACTCCACGCATGAATTGATTATTTAATCATGCAAACCCGACCCAAATCGCACCAGAAGACCCGATCCGACCCGAAAAACATGGATTTTTTTTCGCGCGCCGCACCCAGGCCCACCCAGTTGGGCTCAGGCCCAGTCGCCGGTTCGATTCTGTCTACGCCACTGGTCCTTCACATGAAATAGTTTGAGAACCACTGACATAGTAGTCTCTCGAGAACAGACTAACTGAGCTCCAGTTAAGTGAAAAGGACCTTTTCTTTGACGATGGCTGGCCAGATTGCTGACATAGAAACATAGGGTTTTTCGAAAAACCTTAGATGGATTCAAAAGACACTCATAGAATCAAATTCTAATTTTCACGATTTTTCAAAAATAGCAGCTCTACAAGCTCGCAGCGCGGCACTCGGTGCCGCGCTGTGAGCTTGTATATCTGCTATTTTTCAATAGTTAAAGCATAAAATATTGATACAGAATAATGTGTACACGTTCTAAATGGGTTAATGATGACCTACTCATTATTATCCATGTGAGTCATTGTCACGGCACTCATAAATTCCACTTCTTAGATTGTAGAATCTGACATTGTAATAAAAAGCTAGGAACACACAAGCCACTTTGTAGGAAACCAAAACACAGTGCAGCTGTCACAGCTGAAAACATTTATTATCAAGAATGTTTTATAAGCAACATCATGAAAGTCTCTTTAAAAATAGCTGCACTTCACTTTGTGGACGGCGTCGTGACGACAGTCGGAATGTTTTCCTTTTCTGTTACCCGTTTCGTGAACCGATACATTTGTGAAACGAGCAGGGACGTGCAGAGAATGTTAGAGAGGCAGGGGCTGAAATTTCTAAAAGGGCTTTTGGTGAACATTTTGAAAATAGCCGACCTCCAAGCTCACAACGCGTCGCGGCGGTCGCGCTGCGACACGTTGTGAGCTTGGAGGTCGGCTATTTTCGGTGCTTGATACCACACTGAACTAAGCATAATCAAGTCTATACGGGAGATGTAGCATAACGGCATGGATTTCTACACAGAGAGGGCAATGCTGTCAACATAAGACGCTGCATTCAAGTTCAGGAGAGTTTGGACAAGGCAATTCTCTTGAATGCTGCCTTCAGGTATGGCATGGAAAGAGGGGCATTTGCATTTCTTTCACCATAGTAAAAACTGCACTCATGGTCTGGAGAGGGCACTTTTTTTTACAGACGGGTAAAAGGGCAGGGGCTCGAGCCCCCTTTGACGTCTATGTGTGGACCTGCCTGACCAATTACATTTGTGAAACGAGTGTTCGACAACGTAACCGAGTGTAACAGGAAGCCAGGGCCCCGCGTCGCTGCCGTGTCGCCGACTAATTGCGGTGCAGAAACGCGAGTCAGCGTTTTTTTTTCTTCGCACGCCTATTGCGTTCAGGGCGTTGTTTTCTCAGCTGAACTATTGGTTCAAATTGCCTCTCTACAAATAGTGCTCTCGCTTCCAGAACATTCTAGACTGGTTATGGGCATGACTGTGGCGAAGGCCACGCCTCGCCCCCATGCTGCGAGCGGATAGCCAACGATACTACCCAGGGCCTTTAGCGCGGTGGCAAGACTTGTTGGCATGGCGGGTATACCGTGTGGGCTCCAGTATGAGAAACATCTGCACGCCCGCATCTTAAATTGCAGCGCTGAGTGCAGCGCCCAGCGACACTCCAACCAATGCCGCTTGGAAAGAAAATGTGGTGAGGGCTGTCTGCTTGTATAAATGTTATTGAAATGGATACAGCTGGGGGCAGGGAGCGCCAGTCCATTAGAGCTGGCACCTCCACACAGACGCACACACACACACACACACACACACACACACACACACACACACACACACACACACATACACGCAGACACACACACACACACACACACGCAGACACACGCAGACACCCCTAGAGGCAAACACTTACAGTACACACACACACGCACGCACACGCACACGCACACACGCACACGCACGCGCGCGCGCACACACACACACACACACACACACACACACCTCTCCTCGCCAGTCGTCACAACTCGCGGTCCTGTTTATTTATTTGCTTAATTGTCATGGCAACCTTAATGCCTGGCATGGAGAGGGGAATTAGGCAATTAAGCTAAATTGGAGCGGCTCTCCATGCTAACTGGGTTTACTGGTAGCTCAGAGCCCCAGGGGTGTCACACCAAATTCTGGGCCCTGGGTGCAAGGGTTCACTTGCGGGCCGGGCCCCCCATGAATGTTCTTCATAGGGGGAGGGGGTTTAACCCATTTAGACTGGGGACGCATTATTACCCGTTATTTTGTGCTTTAACTACTGAAAAATAGCAGATATACAAGCTCACGGCGATGCACCGAGTGCCGCGCTGCGAGCATGTAGAACAGACTTTGAATATTGAGTAGATCTGACTTTGAATATTTCATGTGAAGGACCCCCAAAATGATATGTATTTGGCCACGGACCCACATCTCAAAAATATTTAGTTCCAGGGACCCCCCCCAGAAGCAATGTATGAGTTCCAAACGTTCGCTTAAAAAAGACATACGTTCAAAGATTTGCACACATTTTCACAACTTTTCAAAAATAGCAGATCTATACGAGTGCCGCGCTGCAAGCTTGTATATCTGCTATTTCTCAATAGCTAAAGTATAGCATAATTCCAGGCCCCTCCACCTTGGGCCCTAGTAACTCAGTCCCACTCCCTCCCCCCCTTGTGACGCCCCTGGCTCAGACTGGGTCCCACTGGAGTCTGCTAACAGCACTGCACTTCACACTGCCTGGGTGGCACTCATCACGCTAGCAGCACGACGCGCCGTCTCCAAACAAACATCAATTTCACATTCGCGGTCGCGCCGGTCGGCCTTGAGCGACGTCCTCCCACATATTCCACCTGACACCTTTTAATTGCAGCACACGTCCATTTGGGGGTGTGAAGAAGAATGCCGTTGGGTGTCTCTCTTTGATAGGGTGGTTGTTGTACACTGGAGGAAATGTGATGTCTGTTTCCAAAGTGGTTTGACTAATGAAGTCACTTTTACATTATACAGGTGTCTCTCTCTCTCTCTCACACGCAAGCACGCATGCACACACACATGTATACAACCAAGCGAGCATGCATATATCGTCACAGTCGGTTTCAAATTTGTACGTTCTTTCCCAAAGCCCTGCGTCAGACTAAAGCTTCAGCTGAGTCTGAAATCAGGCTAGCATACTCGGGCAGACACTGCAAGTACACACACACACACACACACACACACACACACACACACACACACACACACACACACACACACACACACACACACACGCACACACCTCTCACAGATTACTGTATGAGGCACAGGAACAGTTCGCAACAGCAGCAAGGTGATCTCAATCTATTTCAGTTGTTGTGTGTTCAGTTGACTGACTACAGAGCAGACAGACAGACAGAACACCGTCTCATCCATCAGCTCTGTTTATTCCTCTGTCTGCTCGGCAGCACACAAACTCCTAGACAGAGAGAGAGAGAGGTGAAGACAGATTAACCACTTAAACCCTCTATTCTTAGAGTGAAACGGACCGCTTTTTTCTCCTTTTTTGGTGTCCACCAAATCTCTTTGCCTGAGAATGCTGATCTGCATGCTCACTAGTGCGTGTGAGGCTTGTATAGGGATGCAGAATACGGATGCTGGGGTTCAAAGGGTTAAGGGAGGAAGTGGAACAAATACAGGCACAAGGGGGAGCATATAGCGTTGTTCCGACGTGTCATTAGTCCGACGTCCCGTTGGTCCGATCCTGGTGAATGCTAACATGGTGAATGCTAACCCTAACCTTAAACCCTAATCCTACTAAACCCTAAATCTAACCATAACCCTAACACTAACCCTAACCTTGGTCGGACTCATGGGACGTCAGATTATCGAGATTTTCCCGACGTGAGGGAGAGAGAGAAGTGAGGGACATGAGAAGGAAGGAAGGAAGGAAGGAAGGAAGGAAGGAAGGAAGGAAGGAAGGAAGGAAGGAAGGAAGGAAGGAAGGAAGGAAGGAAGGAAGGAAGGAAGGAAGGAAGGAAGGAAGGAAGGAAGGAAGGAAGGAAGGAAGGTGAGATGAGATGAGATGAGATGAGATGAGATGAGATGAGAAGGAAGGTGAGATGAGATGAGATGAGATGAGATGAGATGAGACAGCGACAGACAGAGTCCCTACATAACCTTACTCTTGTTTAGTGCATAACGGCTCATTGATCAGCTCTACTACACACACACACACACACACACACACACACAGTGTCCTGTTTTGGGACAGGCCCACTGGACAGAGGCTCTCCCGAGGCGAGGCACAGTGGCATGTTATTCCTCCCTTTGTGCGTTCAGTGTTTTGGGGACTCCCTGTGCGTCCATGTGGGAGAGGAGGGGTGCAATAGGGTCGTTAGTCGGTCAACAAGGCTTAGGATTTGTACTGTCCACTGCCTGACAGCTTGGACCAGGTCAACCAGTGTTGTACTGGATTACATTCACTTAAAGGGGAATCCACTCTGTTTCAACATTGAACTATGTCATTAATATACCTTAGTTTTGTTATGTGGAAATAAGAAAAAAGTCCCCCCGTTTCTGTGTTGTATAGAACTAGAGCAGGGGTCTTCAACAGGGGGTCCGGGACCCCTAGGGGGTCCTCAGAGTTACTACAGGGGGTCCTCCAAATCGTTGTGTGTGATAGAAACTACTCCCCCCCCCCCTTTTTTTATATTAACCACTTGAACCCTAGCATCCATATTCTGAGAACTTTAGCCAAAAATAGCAGATCTACAAGCTCACAGCGCCTCGCAGCTGTTATTTTTGGCAAAGAGCTTTCGAGGGGGAAAAGAGCTAACTAAGTACAGAGTGAAAGGTCAAGTTTATTAAATATTGACTGCTCAAGTGGTTAAATATCTGAAAACCCACATTAACATGAATCCAAAATATACTGATGATCGTGCTGTCAAACAATGAAACTATATGGAATCTATGAACAGGTTGTGGGGGTCCCTGCTTCATCTCTCTCTCAACTAAGGGGTCCTTGGCCTGAAAACATTGAAGACCCCTGAACTAGAGGATTGATTGTGGGGTCCTGTGATCAGTGACATCATGAAGATGTTCTCTGCAAGCCAAAGAGTATTTCACTGACTAAAAGAAAAAGAAAAGACTAGTGACTTAATTATGTTTTTTTTTACAACACAATAACAACGAAGTATTAAACAGGTTTTAAGTGTATGGAGTACTATTGATTTAGTCCATTATAAAAATCATAATTATACATAAACATAATTATAATTATATAAAAAAAACATGCTTTTCAATTATTTGATTAATACTTAACCAGGCAGTTACCAATGCGAAATAAGAATTGCTTTGGGACGAGAAGATGTTTGTGAAAAGTGTTTGTCTGTGTACGGTAATGGAGATACATGCAGTAAGTGCATCTGAAACAGTGAACGGCTAATTGCTTTGTCCATTGTAATGTTGTGAACAGCAATGTTGTTTGTGGTAAACCCACACGACCTGTCTCACCCTGAGTAGAGGCAGGGGCTGACATTTCTAAAAGGGGCTTTTGGTGGAAATATCAAAAATAGCAGCTATATCAGCTATTTTCGGTGCTTGATACCACACTGAACTTAGCATAATCAAGTCAATACTGGAGATGTGGCGTAACGGCATGGATTTCTACACAGAGAGGGCAATTCTTTCAACATAAGATGTTGCATTCAAGTTCAGTTTGGACAATGCAATTCTCTTGAATACTGCCTTCCGGTATGGCATGGAAAGAGGGTCATTTGCGTTTCTTTCACCATAGTAAAAACTGCATTCATGGTCTGGAGAGGGCACTTTTTTACAGACTGATAAAAGAGCTGGGGCTCAAGCCCCCTTTGATGTCTATCTATGTGTGCACGTGCCTACTGTTGAGCTGAGAGATGGATGGATGGATGGATGGATGGAGTCATTTCATCTGTCCCTCTTTTTGTCAGAAACACTCACGTTAAAGTACTGTAGATTTGTTAAAGGGCTCCATGTTCGGACATGGTCCCTGAATTTTGTACACGCATGCTTGCTAAACAAAATCAGGGAACTTTAAGAAACACGCCCATAGGGATACAATAGTAGTACAATAGCAATGCTTTGACATAATATACTGTAGCTTGAATCAGCAGACATAAAATCACAAGTATTTAAGCCTATGCCAGACTCTGATCAAAAGGTGGAGGCTGGGGTGGAGGAGGGAGCTAAGCAGCAGCAGCGGATCCGAAGCTTCAGATCCAAGACGAGCAGAGCTATTAGTGAATGCAAGCCGTTTTTAAAGGAGCCTCCCTTGCTGAGCGAGAGCTCTGATTGGATTAGACAGAGTGATGAATAGCAGATCTGTGAATGAGGAATAGGAAAGGATCTGACTGACAGCTGATTACGGCCAAGGCGGGAGAGACTCACGTGTCCTGCATAAACCAACGCTATGCTTCATTTCTGTATCATTTATATTTATACATATTTATATGTGAGTCTGTTTAAGCTTTCCCCGATCTCCCTTTGTCTGTCTGCCTCGTGTGTGTGTGTGTGCGTGTGTGTGCGTGTGCGTGTGTGTGCGTGTGTGTGCGTGTGTGTGCGCGTGTTTGTGTGTGTGTGGTGTTGATTTCAATGCTGAAGGACAGAGTGTCTGCATGGCAAATGTATTGACCAGGATCTGTCAAAGCTTCTCTCCCAATGGAGAGACACGTTTTGCTGTCTGTCTGTCTGTCCGTCACTCTATATCGTCACTGTCGGCCAGAAACCTTGTATCTCCAAGTTTCACATTTTTACGTTTGTAAGTCGATTTGTAAGCAAAGCCCTGCTTCTTCATGTAAGGCCGTCGCACAAAAGTAGTGAAAACAGCCGATCTACAAGCACACAGGCGTTGTGCGCTTGTAGATCGGCTGTTTTCACTAGTTTAGATCATTTTTAAAATGATAAATACAAAACGAACGGGTTTTGGAGATAAGAGGTTTCCAACCGATAAACAACGATGTGTGTGTGTGTGTGTGTGTGTGTGTGTGTGTGTGTGTGTGTGTGTGTGTGTGTGTGTGTGTGTGTGTGTGTGTGTGTGTGTGTGTGTGTGTGTGTGTGTGTGTGTGTGTGTGTGTGTGTGTGTGTGTGTGTGTGTGTGTGTGTGTGCAGCCGACAGCCCGTGGACGCGTTTCCCGGCGGCGTCCCGTGCGTGTCACATCCTGTGTCGTCCTGTTCCTCCGCTCAGGGTCGCACCGCCACGTCTGTCTCTCCACTGAGTCACCGTTCCTTTTGTCCTGCTCCTCTATAACGTCTGTTTGTGACTTTGTGTCTGCTCGTTTGTCTCGGTCCCCGATCTTCATCTGTCTGCCTTGCTGGCCCCCGCCTCTCTCAGGGGTGTCGTCGCACCAACATCTGGGCCCTGGGCACAAGGATTCACTGCGGCGGGCCCCCCATGAATGTTCTTCATAAGGGGGGGTGGGGGAGGGGGTGCATTTTTGTGCTTTAACTATTGAAAAATAGCAGATCTACAAGCTCACAGCGTGGCAACGAGTGCCGCGCTGCGAGCTTGTAGAACTGCTATTTTTGAAAAGTCGTGAACATTTGAGCAAGTCTTTGAATATTTCAAATCCTTCCAAGGTTTTTTGAAAAAAAAACTATGTTTCTATGTCAGTGGTGCTCAAACCTTTTCATGTGAAGGACCCCCAAAATGATATGTATTTGGCCACGGATCCCCCCATCTCAAAATATTTAGTTCCAGGGACCCCCCCAGATGCATAATTTCAGTTACAAATGTTCGCTTATCTATCTATAAATGCGAGAAGTCTCTGCGTGTGTGTCTGTCTGTCTGTCTGTCTGTGTGTCTGTAATCCGCGTATCTCGAGAACCGTTCGTCCCACCGGCTTCAGATT
The DNA here is from genome assembly GCF_963921795.1 of Nannobrachium achirus. NCBI lineage: Eukaryota > Metazoa > Chordata > Actinopteri > Myctophiformes > Myctophidae > Nannobrachium > Nannobrachium achirus. The sequence continues at coordinate 59,901,692 of NC_137819.1, forward strand.
CGGCACGCGCGTTCCCCGCCGCGGCGCGGAGTGCAGTGCCGGGCCTCGACCCGACCCGACGCGCGGATTTCCGAAACCGGCCCGAAACGTTCGGAATATCCTTATGCGGAGCTGATTGTTGACATCAGGCTGTTCCGGAGGAAATCGGCGCAAGCGCTGACTCATTGTGACATCACTCATAAAAGGCTCTGACATCACGTACGCCACATGAGTCAACAAAAAATCTCTGAATATCTCCATATAGCATATATGGGCATAAAATGGACGCAGAATCACAAAGATCTCCATATACGGGCATAAAGGGACACAGACAGACGGATACAGAGATCTCCATAAATGGGCATAAAATGGACGCAAATGGCATATATGGGCATAAAATTTACGCAGAATCACAAAGATCTCCATATACGGGCATAAAGGGACACAGACAGACAGATACAGAGATCTCCATATATGGGCATGAAATGGACGCAAATAGACAGATATCTCCATATATGGGCATATGGGCATAAAATGGACCCAGAACTATATCTGCAGTGATCTCCATATATGGACATAAAATGGACGCTGACAGACAGACAGATAACAGATATCTCCATATATGGGCATAAATGGACACAGGCAAACAGATGGTCAAAACATATGACAACAGGTATAATGGGGTTTGCATTAAAGGGCGGGGCATTCATTCCCTATTTACATCGTTCCCGAGTTGGCCAGGTCGCCGACTAGACGCTGGGCCGCCCGAGCTTCGTATAATTGTATATTCAAACATTTGCACACATTTTCACAACTTTTCAAAAATAGCAGATCTACAAGCTCACTGTGAGCTTGTATATCTGCTATTTTTCAATAGCTAAAGTAGAAAATAATGAAGGCCCCTCCACCTTGGGCCCTATAGTAACTCAGTCCCACTCCACCCCCCCTTGTGACGCCCTTGCCCTCTCTCTCTCTCTCTCTCTCTCTCTCTCTCTCTCTCTCTCTCTCTCTCTCTCTCTCTCTCTCTCTCTCTCTCTCTGTATCTCTCTTTCTCTCCCTCTATCATTCTCTCTCTCTCCTTGCGTCTCAGAGTCCCCAGTCTGAGCAGACAGGACCGTTGTTGATCCAATTAGGATCCCCCCTCCAGCGACTCCTGACTTTGGCAGTATTTCCGATAAAACGGCATCTTACTTCTTCATTTCCTTCTCCTTATTTTGTATTTTTTAACCATCTCGCCGTCTTGTTCTTGGCAGTGAAAATGATTTCGTCCAAGTCCATGAGTCGGTCAGAAACAGCCTTCGGCCGCACCTGTTGGAGAAATGCAATGGAGCGGTCCTTGGAGTCCTTTACAGCAGGGGTCTTCAACGTTTTCAGGCCAAGGACCCCTTAGTTGAGAGAGAGAGAGGAAGCAGGGACCCCCACAACCTTTTAACACATATGGTGCCAACCCCGAGTTTCCCGAGTTTGTATTGGTACTACCGCTGTGCCAACCCCGAGTTTCCCGAGTTTGGGCCGTTTTTGGAAAAAAAAAAGTTTTTTCTTTTTTCAAAAATTTTTTTTTCAAAAATTTTTTTTTGGACCTCCAGAAATGTATTAGGCATGATCGCGATCGCGAAATTGCATGTTTAACCCCCATACCAACTCATTCTTTCAAACATGGCAGCCATGTTTGTTTACATCTGAAGAAAACATAATGGCTGATAAATCATGAATGCCTGAACGGATTTCCAAGCGGATTATTTTGTTTGAAAGCTGTGAACAGCATCTACACACGTGGTGCATCATCTAGGCATGGGCGTGCACTTTTTACACAATTGCACAATTACATGGAAGTCTATGGTAACCATGGCAACGCGAGACATTGAAGAGAAAAAATCATTGCAACATAAGTGTTAATAGATTCCATATAGTTTCATTGTTTGACAGCACAATCGTCAGTGTATTTTGGATTCATGTCAATTTGTGTTTTCAGATATAACAACTTGAACCGTCAATACTTAATAAACCTGACCTTTCACTCTGTATTATTCTGTTCTTTTTCCCCTCTACACCAAAGTTCTTTGCCAAACATAGCCGATCTACAAGCTTGTAGATCTGCTATTTTTTGGCTGAAGTTCTCAGAATATGGACGCTAGGGTTCAAAATATAGAAAATGAGAAAAAAAAAATCACACAAAGATTTGGAGGACCCCCAGTTGTTACTCTGAGGACCCCCAAGGGGTCCCGGGCCCCCTGTTAGATACAGGTCAGGTGGGCATTAGGGAAGTCTGGGCACCTCGAAGCAAAATTGGCTATTTCGTCCAAAATGTAAAAAAAAATTATATTTGAAAAATGGTCTTATGTAATCTAAAGTATACATGATGAGGACACGGTACATCATTATGAAGTGAAAGTCAAAGTGAAAATACAAATACTTCAAGTACAAATACTTCAAATTTTTACAAATCTTACTTTATACCAGGGGTTCCCAAACTTTTTTGTCTCAGGGCACCCCATAAATATGTTTTTAATCCGAGGCACCCCTACATTATAATTTTCACTCCCAGCACCTTATATTTATAGCATATCGTCGTTGTCGGGTGGAAACCTTGTATGTCCAAAACCGTTCGTTTTGTATTTATCATCTATAAAATGTAGTAAACTAGTGAAAACAGCAGATCTACAAGCACACAACTCCTCGCGATGTGAGGCGTTGTGTGCTTGTAGATCGGCTGTTTTCACTTGTTTTGTGCGACAGTCTTGTATGATGAAGATGAATGTACACATTTGAAACTTGGAGATAGGAGGTTTCTGCCCGACAGTGACGATATTTTAGTGATTATGTTGTGCGGAAAATGTTGAGATAATAGCCATTTTGGTTAGAACTGACTGAAAATAACTTTGTACTTCAAGTTTAAAATGATACTAAATATTTTGTCAAGTGTCCAAATGAATTCCAAATATTATCAAATGATCTCGCGGCACCCCTGGACTGCCGTCACGGCACCCCAGGGTGCCCCTTCACCCACTTTGAAAACCCCTGCTTTACACCACTGCGCGGAGGTTTTATGCAAGACTGTTTTTTGCCAAACCCCGGCCACAGCAGGACGCCTGGTCAGTGCATCTCAATGAGAACAACTTGTGTTCCTCCAGCGAGAGCGGCTGCATTCATTCATTAGCACGGAGCGGAACCAAAAACACAACGTTTAAAATGTATCAATCAATCATGTTTGCATGCCTGGCAGCAGTGATATTATAATACACTCACTTATTGGCCTTCACGGATCCAGATTATAAAAACCCTGCTCAGTTCTCTCATGACAACATTTTTGGTGCTTTATTCTTCAGAAATTAACCTAGTTAGACCGGGGTACGCATTATTGCATCATTTTATGCTTTAGCTATTAAAAAATAGCAGATATACAAGCTCACAGCGCGGCACCGAGTGCCGCGCTGCGAGCTTGTAGATCTGCTATTTTTGAAAAATCTTGAAAATGGTTCTGAATATTTTGTGGACTTTCCCATAAGTCCGAAGTATCATAGGTCCGAAGGTTCATTAGTCTGAATTTAGTTAGGGTTACTGAGGTTAGGGTTAGGGTTAGAGTTAGGCATAGTATTCTTAACAAATTCGGACTAATGAACCTTCGGACCAATGCCATGGCACCGAATATTTTCACCCGATTCTATAAGTGTCTTCTGAATCCTTAAGTTTTTTGAAAAAGATATGTTTCTATGTCAGTGGTGTTCAAACTGTTTCATTTGAAGGACCCCCAAAATGATATGTATTTGGCCACGGACCCCCATCTAAAAATATTCTATCAGGGACCCCCCCTGAAGCAAATATTTGAGTTACAAATGTTCCCTTTAAAAATATATATATATTCAAAGATTTGCACAAATCTTCCTGATTTTTCAAAAACAGCAGATCTGTGGGCTTGTATATCTGCTATTTTTCAATAGTTAAAGCATTCAATAATTCTATGGGCCTAAATGTTTTAAAAGAAACGTCGAGACATGGCTGTTACCTTGTCTCTTTATCACGCCGGGGACAAAATGACAGATTCCACTCGACACACTGTTCAATTGGAATCTTGGCTGCGACGGCGGTAATTACTTTTTCTTTTTTTTATGCGCCACGCGTTAGCAGGCACGCTAATGGCTGAAATTTGTCCCTCGCTTAGGCTAAATTGCTGTTGAAATTGTACCGTCTCATTGTCTGTGAATTACGTCTCTCGCGAGCCCGTCTGTGGGTGAAATGTGATAGGAAAATACCGCTGTATAAACGCCCAGGGCATCGTGACTTTCCTCACGGAAAAAGTATATATTTTTAACAGATGTGTTTCAATACATTGACACATTTTAAACTATGTTTTCACCACTTACTAATATTATGTTCAGACTTTTCTTTTTTATACCATATGGTTTCCATCGTGTAAGACGGGCAAACAGGCCTTTAGACTCCAGGTGATGACACCATCTTTGTTGTTTTCTACCGTGTGGGTGTGTGTGCGTGCGCCAGGCCCAGGCACGTGCACACATAGACATCAAAGGGGGCTTGAGCCCCTGCCCTTTTACCTGTCTGTAAAAAGTGCCCTCTCCAGACCATGAATGCAGTTTTTACTATGGTGAAAGAAATGCAAATGCCTTCTTTCTATGCCATACCTGAAGGCAGCAGTCAAGAATTGCCTTGTCCAAACTCTCCTGAACTTGAATGCAGCATCTTATGTTGAAAGAAATGCCCTCTCTCTGTAGAAATCCATGCCATA